>NC_081414.1:745725473-746025473 GCF_030272615.1 Cryptomeria japonica | reverse complement strand
CACACCTATTTCCTACCTACCCTTGTTTCTTATTGAGCCACATGTCATGTTTGTGTGCTCATACATATCCCTAGCCTTGCCTATATAAGCAGGCTCATCTACATTGTATGGAACAACTATTGAACAATCATTGATCATTTTCTATTAATGAGAATACAGTTTATTCTTATCCCATATTATGTCTCTTTCATGTACATTTCAATGACTTCTTGATCTTGGCAAAATCCAACACTTATTTATCCCAACCAAACAAGGGATTTAGAATTTTAGAACCCTAACTCCAATAGTTCCTTCACAACCTAGTAACCGTCTTGTAGCCCTTGATTGTTGCTAAACTAGGTATAACTTCTAGTGTCTGTCTAACATCAACCAATGGGTAGTAGTTTTGAATACCCTTTTAGGCCTTCTGCATCATATTCCAACCTTTCCTAGAGGTGTTTTGTAACAGTAGGTCTAAAAGTGGTTTGCAACTTCTGCAATTAGGCGTAATTAGGCCACTTTTATAAAACAAGCACCCTAAATCTTCACTCCAAACAAAAAAAATCTTCATGAATAGTTCACACTTTCCATATAGGGTCAAATTATGTAGTTTATTCCAACAATTCAAGTCAATTTGTTGTTACTTTACCAAACCCTCATCTAAACTAGCTTAGAACATGTAGATACCAAGCTAGGGCTCATACAAACCCATACAAACTCTATCCCCCTGCTCCCAAAATCACCATGAACAATGAAAAAACATGAAAACTATCCATTTCACTATCACAATAATTTTACCAGTGGAATGGCTTGCAAACCATATTTTTGTTCCCAACCCTTTGAAACCCTAGGTAAATAGGCAGTCTGCAGAAAAATGCCTCTAAATCCCTTCAAACTTAATGAAAATTGATGCCACCATCACCAAATGGAAGATAACCCACTCCTCTATTTAATCATGTAAGTCTCATGTCCATACCACACTGTATGAGGCCATGCAGACCTTGGGAACAACAATAGACACAATAAACTGATAGGAAAACAGAGTTCAATCTTATTGCTTAATCAACCAGTTTTAAGAACAACCTTTTCCTCGAGGTTTGGGAGGCTTATTTTACATTTTTACATGAATTCCAATTGTCTCTAAGTGAAATTAAAAAATATGTCTGTTCATCTTCCCCTTCTAACTAAAATTACCATTGTTGCAAAATCAACTTTACAACATTATTAACAAAGTTGAAAACATTAACCAAATTGAATCCAAATGACTCAAATACATCAAAAAATGGTCCTAATGGACCTTATTACATCAAAATATGACTTGACCCTACCAAAAGACCTTGAACCATATTCACATCAAATTATATAGGTCAAGAGAAGAAGGTAAGATAGTGCACATAGAAGGATGAGAGCCATGGAATATATTATATAGGTCAAGAGAAGAAGGTCTATCAATGGTTGGGTGTAGTTTGAAATGACTGATTACATGTGGTCACTATTTCAGCTAGAGTGACTTATAAGGTGCTTACTCAATCCTATTTTGGAGGATACTCGACTTCAATGTTTGTGTTCTAGTAATAGTTTAAGGCTAGGTAAAGCTATAAGTCTATGTGATATTTAGTGTGTCATCTTGTCTTGGAGCTCTTATCTTTTATATTTGGGTATGATGGAAGATAAGATAGTTATGGTCAAAGTGATGGTCACTAGGAAGTTGTTATAAATATTCTATGAAATAATGGAGTCAATTGGTATAATATTGTTATACCATTGCTAGATATTTTATATTTTTTTGGATCATAATTTTTCTCTTGGAAGGTATATAAAAAGTGGGACAATGTTGGGATTAGGTGTGTTAGACACCTTGATAGTCCTAGTATTTTAATTATTTATATTTTATAATATTTTATGCGTCTAAATAAAAAAGGGTGTCTCACTTTGGTATCTATTTATCCATGTGTATTATATTGTATGAAATATGTATAAGAAAATGTAAGATCACTCTACTATGTAAGATGTGCAACATCATATATGACACTATAATTGTGTAAGAAGGTCTATAACACAATAAGAGTACAATTTTAGGGAGTTAAGAAGTGGTTTATGAATCTTTACCGACTTATGATGCATGCTATGAAAGATCCCAGAGAATCATTCTAAAAAGGTTAAAAGACAAATATTTTGCCAAAATTGAATTTGGGTCATGATAATTATTAACATGTGGTATTTTAGGGCCTTGTTTGGGCCCTACGATGATGTTTTTTGTTGTGATTTATAGGCCTCCTTGAATTTATATATTGAGGGATTGATATGGAGGCATTGCTAGATGTATTTTGTAGGAGCGAACTATTGGAATTCCTCTAGAGTAGCATGATGTTAATTTCTCCATGTTAAAGAATTTATAATTATATATTTTGAGTCATGGAGAACAAGGGGCTCACCAACGGTTCTAGCTATGGAGGGGATTATTTGCACCCACCCCATAGTATAGCTATAAGTCAACACTTATAATTACACTATGAGACAGGTGCAAATAATCCCCCCCATAGATGGCACGATTATAATTCTAGAAACTCTAACATTATCAAAGAGTATAACAAGACAATATTTATAAATATAACCTAATCAACATGGATTTTATGGCACATGGCCTAACATGTATGGAAACCTATATTTTTCATATTGACAACCTCATTATTCTATCTAAGAATACAATAAATTAGACACTAGTAAACAAACAATCTACAATAAGAGTAGAAGATAAAGTCACACAACTGAATACACATACTTATATTTAAATTGTCTATTAACTTAAGCAAGTGTTAAAGTGAAAAAAAGAAAAAAAAAAGAAAAAGAAGAAGAAGAGCAAAAAAATATTTGATTAAAGCAACCGTTATATCAAAATCATTCAGTTTTCCATATAATGCTTTAGAATTATAGATATATTAACAAGCATTATTTACAAAGTTAGAATGCCCCATATTTTATTACGAAGATGCTAAATACTTCAAAGGAAATCCTTGTAAGAAGACACAATTTAATAATGTATTTAATTAACAAATGAGATTGCATCTAGACATCAAAGGGCATTCCCCCACAAGGCATATTATAATTGAACCATCCATTGAATGTATCTTATTAGAATTGTCTACACGTTAGTATGTATCTACGCTATTTTAATTGAACCCATCTGTTACGAGTCAACTGACTCGGGTAGAACCCAATCAGAGTTTACAGCTCGAATATCGTTGTAATTTCGTTCAGAGCCTTCAAGGCTTGCATGTGGTTAGTTTAAAGATCTTGTATTTATTATAACTATTTTAATATAGCAGACGATTTTATCCATTCTGAGCTTGGAAAACATTAGTGTTGGGAGTTTCTACGGCGAATTTTAGTAAGGAATTGCATTTTGTTGGCCATTGCTTTTGGTTTGAAGATCTTTGTAGCAAAATTATAGGTAATTAGAGATGGGCACTTAAATTTGACAGTTCTAAATTAAATCAACGATTTAAATTAACAAATATAAGAGATAAGTTATTTTTTTTAATATTTAGATCTTAATTTTCTTGTGAAAAAATATCAATTTTAATCCTGATTTCATATCAAATCATAATTCAGATCTTAATAAAGAAGACATATTAATGATCGTCATCAAATTTATTCACTCTAAGCTATCTCATAAGTCAATTGGCCAGTACTTGCCTAGTTAATTTGTAGTTGAAATAGTAATTTATTAATTTTAATTAATATATTGTTGAATTTAATTTAATTTATTTTATATTATTTATCTTTCTTGTTAATTATTTTGTTTTATATTATTTATCTTTCTACAATTGTGTCATCTTAGCTGCATTAACTCTAATCATAATATTAACCTAACCTTAATACTAATTAAACCCTAATGCTATAATCCCATTTTAAATCTTACGAACACCAACTCCAATCCTAATCGAGCCCTATTATTAACTCTAACCCTAATATTTTTAATTAAACATTTTTAATTATTATAATAGAAAAACAAGAACATTAATTTACAATATAAGATAGTATATCATAAAAGATAATATAATAAACAATTTTCTATTGTAATGATTTTTCTTCATAATTTTCTCTTAAATATACATGTTAAGATAAATTGAAAAATATGTCAAAATATATTATAGTGTAAAAATTTATTTTTCTTCATAATTTTCTCTTAAATATACATGTTAAGATAAATTGAAAAATATGTCAAAATATATTATAGTGTAAAAATTTAATGTTATTTATAATGTCAAATATAAATTAAAAATAAGACCTTTTAATGAATAATAATAATAGCAATCTAAACAAAATCACTCAATCAAACAATTAATAGTTTTATTAATATATAAACAATAAACAATTAATAATTTTGAATAAAGCAAATCTATTGGCTCTGAGAAAGTTTAAAGAAAACGACATCAAACTTTTCCTAAATTTACCTATATTTCCGGCTATATAGTTGCCACGAAATCCATTTATTTTGGATTTCCTAAAAATCCGCTCTATTATTATCACTATTTTTTCAATTTGTATCCACCAATATATTATTTTACATATATCTTAAACCATTACACTTCTTTTATAACCTTATTAGTACTTGCCATTAGGCAAATACTATTGTAATGAGTTTTTCTTTTTTACAGTTAACTAGTTATTAAAAAATCTTGTGCAATTTTTAAGTTTACATATTATAAAAATTATTTTTTTGTATCCTGATTGGTCAATACAACTTTTGAAATCTAAAACAAATAATGTTCGTATAGGATTTAAGTGTAGGGGTATATTAATCTGAATATTAAATACTATATCAAGAAAGGCTTAATTTTATAGGGTAGGATTTAAGTGTAATTTTATCATTGAATATATTTTATTTAAGCTTTCCAAGTTATTAAATATTAAGCCTTCCTTGATATAGTATTTAATATTCAGAATTAAGTTCTAATCTTAAAATATAATAATAATAATAATTATATTATATCATTAAAATAAGAATATTAATATTTAACATAATTTGATTTAATTAATATAAGATCAATTATAAACTTAATTTCCTGTATATATGAAATTGAATTTTAATATAATACATATATAAATTATCAAATTGTAAGTGTGTATTTTAAATAGAAAAAAATATTTATATCTATTCTATATTATTAATAGTATATTTACTAATTAAAATATTTAGGTTAAATCTATAGTATTAAAAAATAATTTAATTCTTATTATAAACTTCATTAAAATATATTTGTAATCTTAAAATTTAAGATTACAAATATATTTTATGTTCAACATTAAACCTCAACTGTGAACAATGCTACATTTATACTATGTAGTTCCCCACTTACTTGAATACTCTCACGATAACCTAAACTAATCTAATCTCATTTTAATATGCATTAATATTAGAACAACTGCTACAGTGTTAGTTTTACTATTTTGATATTATTAGCATATAAATAATTATGTGTTTTTATTATAAATTTTACAGTTCCAATTTGGCTATTTTTACTATAAATTAAATGATTTTTTAATATATATTTTATTGTAAATTTTTTTTATATTATTTTTAATTTCTATTATAAATTTTGTACGTTTTCTATGATAAATTTGTAACTAATTACTTACTATAAGATTAATTAGGCAAGTACTCGCCACTATGTGGCACTTTTTTTAATTATAAATGAGGTATGTTAAATTTTATGCATTCAAACTCTTCCTTAGAGTTAAAATTAAGGGTAATTTGGAAGGGTACCAGTAGTGGACATAGCTTACTTTGCGCACATAGAACTCTCAAATGGTATGTCGGATTTCAATTTTTTTTTTTGTGGATCCAGCTTCTGGGTAGTGACGATGCACGCCGTGGAAATAGTTATGTGTCGAAAGGTCAAAAAGTGGTCATTTCAAAGTGACCACCCATTCATGAACTCCTTTGCACCAAAAGTAGATAACTCAAAATTTGCAGTAGTAGTCGACAAATGCTCCAGTAGTAGATCACATTTTTTGACATTTTTTTACTATAATTATCCCATTTGTGCACCGCTACTGACCCATTTGTGCACCACTACTGGGACATTTTTGCAAAATTATCCACTATTGGTACATGTGATATTCATTAATGAACTTTCCATTATCAATTTGTTGGCTTCCTTTTCAATAGTACTGGGGGGTTGGTGTTGGTGTTGAAAATAAGCCACACCCGGACCGACGATGGATTGGTCCAAGAGAGGTAGTAGGTCAGTGGTAGAGCACTCCAGCAATGTATGGAAGGTCCTAGGTTCGAGTCCTAGCTGGTCCATGTCTCAACATGGTATCGATGGACTGGTCCAAGAAGGGCTAGTAGCTCAATGGTAACTACTGATACCCTTCCGGTTGTTCACTTATCTTTCTTAAAAATAGTTTTTGCTATATTTCATATAAAATTATAAAGTATAAAAATCAAATCTACAAAATATGATAGTTTTTATGAGAGTTTTTAGGTTTTAACAGATGGTATTATGAAGATTGGAATGGTAAAAACTGTCTAAAAATCTATGACATTTTAATTGAAGTTAATCGGTTCATTTGTCTGGCCTAAAAATAGTTTTGGCTCTTCTTCATATAAAATGATACAGGTGTAAAAATATAAATCTGCACAGCTTGATGGTTTTTCGTCACACTTTTTAAGTTTTACAGCATTGTGGAGATGTATTATGAAATTTGGAATGCTGAAAATTGTCTAAACATCCAGTACAGAAGTTTTTTTTGGTAGAGATTAACTGCCATTTATTTTATATCCGAAAGAAAATGGTCATTAAACCCTTAATAGTATTTCCTTATACCATAACTTGTGTGACTTAAGATAATTCAAGCATGCTTTCATGTGAAAGGATAAATTGTAAAATTAAATATCAATTTAGTAATCCCATTAATACCATTTTGTTTTCCTTTCCAATAATATGAGAAATTTATAGTCCTCTTTTAATAAAGCACTTTGATTGCTGTCAAACATCTGCCTCAAATTGAAAACAACATTTCTTCACAGCTCTTTGATGTCTACAGATCTCCAGTTTTCCGTATTCATTTAGGGACCAGGCTTAACATCCACGGCCTTTGCCTTTACCACTCTGTCCTCGTTTGTCTAAACTCTATACTGCATTTAATTTACATTCGTAGATATCTTGAAAGACACTCAATTTTCATAAATCTAATTTTAAATTCTTATTAAAATAGGTGGGTGGATGTTGAAACGGCCAAAGTTATTCTGGTTTCAAAGCAGATCTTTCCTACAGCTTGAGAGCAACGTGTTAGTCAATAGCTCTGTACTATCGTTTTGGAACTAGATAGACTCTTGTCGTTTCATATTTATATCTTGTAGGTAAGATATTTATGTTAGTAGTTCTCACAGTTGTAATATTTATGATTTTAATTTAATGATGAATATTATTTAAATAAATTAAATATTTTTCTTTCACAATAATAAAATAATAAATTTCAATTTTATTTCTAATTCATTTGTTTTTTTTAAACTGATGTTTTCCTTGTTAACAAATTGAAGTTTACTTTAATTATTCAAATACATAATATATATGATATTAATTGAATAGATCAAGCATTGTTATAATGATGCTCTTACCTTTAAATATGGGACAACATGTGATGAAATTCGTAGAGACTTCTCATCATTTGCTAGGAATAATGAAGGGATTCAAAAAAGGAAGTGTCTTGAGTATCTTCTCTTCATTCTTTTTTTACATATCAAATTGTAGACAACTAAAATTAATTATATTAACATTTAAATAATTTAAGCCTTTCCACATAATTAATTGAATTAATTGTGTTGGTCTTTATTCCTCTTAAAATTAATTAAATCTTATTTAATTAATTTTATCATTACAACCTTATAATTAATTTATCAAAAAGTAATTATTCCCCATTCTTCTAAAATCATTTCAAATATAATTTATTTCTTCTAAACCTTTCTTAGTTAATTAACTTCAATTAACTAAGCTAGTAATGTGATTCCTACAAATCACTTCTTATAATCCTCACTTAGTCTAATTAATTCTTCCATAATCATGCTTATCATTATCCTCCAATTTTAAATTCCTCCACTCATTCTCTCTCCTTATGTCACATCCTCCTAACTTTCCCACTTGCACTTTAATCACTCATTAGGCCACCTAATCAATCTCCTTAATCATTTGCACATTCTTAATCACCTTGATCCTTTCAAAGAAATTCAAATTCTTTGAATCTCTCCATGCATCCTCTTCCCAAGGAATTTTTAATTCCTTTTCTCATTTAGTCTTCCCACACATCCTCTTATTTTAGAATTTTTAATTCCTCCTCCCTTCCCTCAAGAAATTTTATATTCCTTTTCTCTTCCCAATGTATTTGGGAGCTCTTCCTCATGTACCTTGAGAGGTGTGGAGACAAGAAATGTCTTTATGACAAATCTCTTGGTCTCCACACCTTGTCCTCTCAATCCTCTCCTCCATTTCAAATCAATCTCAACCCTTCACCCCAAATTAATCTTGGCCCTTCATTTGGACCTCTTCCAATCTATAAATTGGAGTCTCCTCTCTTCACAAATCATCCACTTTTCATAAATTCTTATGTCATCCATTTGAGATCCAAAGTCATCCATAGTACCCTCATAATGTCAAAATCCCATCTAAGTCGTATCCATCTCATCCACACTTATCCTTTAATACAATTCAATCTTGTTGTGTAGTGGAGAGCATTCCACATCCCATCTTGGAGCCAATCCAATCAAGTGGAGAAGAGGTGCATTCTTCATTTCACCTAAGGCTCAATCCGAGGGAGGAGAAGAAGGTTTAAGAGTTCTCATTTGCATTGTCTCAAGATTTTATATGTTTTTATGAATATTCTATGCATTTGGATTCTCTAACCATTTTCTCATCTCCACAAACATTTTAGATAGCATATTGGCCACAGTATTGTCCTTCCCCCTTTTATATAATATATAGAATTCATACCACACATCTTAGTGATGCATTCTTATTTCTCTAAAGAAGATAACCATGATCGATTTTGACTTTGAGATGTCTACTCATTAGTTACAACCTTCATTATTTTACTATATGAATAATAGATCACATTTCTTTCTCAAAAAAGGATTTGAGTTGATTCTTACTCTTCAACTGATGGTTCTAAAAAGAAATGGGCCTCTAGTAGTTGCATGAGAATTAATCTTATACCATTTCCTAAAATATCACACTCAATAGTAAAATACTTAGTAAAGTCTAAAGTGGCTAGAACTAGAGTGCTACACATAGCCTCTTTTTTAACATTCAAAAGCATCCTTCTTCAATAGAGTTATAGGGGGTGCTACCTTGCAATCAATGTTATTTATAGATCCTCTATACTAAGTAGTGTGTCCTAGGAAACCCCTCAAGTTCACAATGGTTTAAAGAATAGACCACTCTACCATATCCTTTGTTTTTTAGAACCAACATATACTCCTTTATACGACACCATGTGACGTAATCAATTTTCCTCATTGAGTCCAAAACCACACTTGGAAGGTTTACATAAAGTTGTAGATATTTTTGAGAACATGTAACAATCGATCTGCATGATGTAAACCTCAAAGCGGCTTCAAGATAAAATTAATCAAAACAAGAAATATAGATGGAGAGTTAGTACAACCCAATGATATCACTGGAAACTTATTATGACCTAAGTTATGAATCCTAAATGATGTCTTAGGAGCATCTTCTTCCTTCATCCAAACATGTTGATAAATTGATTTAAGGCATTTTTTTATTAAAAATATAGCTTCATTTAATTCATCTAGAAAATTACTAATGCTTGGAATGGGAAATTTATTGTTGGTGGTGTACATGTTTAGAACTATATAGTCCAAAATTGAGTGAGATATTGGATTTTTATGATCTTATTGTAGTTCTGAGATCAGGCATAGAGATGCTGATCGTGCATGTTATTCTTTGACCGAGCATTAGACATGCTCACATGTGGCTTTTTATGTTATGCATTCCAGTTATGTGGATGGTTATTATTTGTATCATGGAGTAAATTGTATTAACTTGTCACTATGTTATGGGACATAGTCATTGGAAAGGTTTTCTTATGCCTGGCAAGTGTAATCAATTGAGTTATTTTGCTGCTCTTATTTATTGAAAGTTAATTTGGTTGTAGAAATTGATATTTGAAGCTAGTTCTATTCAATAAAATTTTATGAAAAAGATAGATTGGTAAAGGAAATTGATCATGATGGCATGTTTCTTGTCATTTTTGGTCGATGATTATGGTAATTGTTGTTTACCTCTTTGTAATGCTTTAATTTGGTGTAATGAAAGGAAGAAATTCTTGTTTCTCTGCTATGATTGTGGATAATTCCTAGAATATTTTAAGGAATGTTTGGTTTTAGATGTATCTGGCCAATGGATAATGGCGTTTGTAAAGGATTTTGCAATAATATTTCATTTATTTGTGGAAAGTTTTCTATGTGCAATTTGATCTTTGTTGAATGAGTTTCAGGGCTGATGCGTACGACATGTTCTCCATCTAGCCTTACGACTTCCAGGAGTAAGTCGGAACCTAGGGGGGGAGAATGTAGTACCCCTACCGTAATCGATCCCTAATCTTGGTTTAATCTTGATTAGTTTATCGTAATATTATGTTATAGTCAGATGTTGATTTTACGCATAGCTATTGATGTGGTTTTCTCACTAGTTATATGCAAGTTATTCAGTGTTCCTATTTCGTGATATTAGTTTTGGACTAATGCTCTCATTAAGTTATTATATATGTATGCATGTATGATCTTTGGTTGCAGGAGATTTCAGGTACGAAGTCGCATGAGTGCGAGGTTCGTCGTCACCTGGTTTTGCAGGTTTGAGCATACCTCTTTAATCCTTAGAGTTGGATTAGGTGGTTGTAGGACCCTAGTTGACCTTAGTCATGCTCTAGTGAGCATCGCCAGTCGTCGTCGGTAATCCCTTGTTGGTTTGGGTTGGCGAGTCGTCTGTTTGGTTGACTTTCTCGTTTTGCATGCTTGGTGTGGTTGGTTAAATCGATTATTTAGTCCTTAGTAATTATTTTGATTATATATGTATTGGTGCATTAGAGATTAATGGACTAGATTAATCAGAATTTCGTTATGCGATTTTCGTTGATTTGGATTGCTCGTTTTTAATTGGGAGTAAATTTGATTAAATGTCTGTTTTCGAATATTTAATGCATTTTATCTATGCTGTTGAAAAAGAAAGTTTTACATTTTATCGCGATAGATTGATTGTATTCTGTTGGATTATTAAATTTGAAAGGTTAAATCGTATTAATTGAGGAAATCGATTTTTAATTGAAAAAGCAAGTTAATTGTTGATAGTTAGAAAGAATTAATTTTTGAGAATTATTTGAAAATAAAGATTTTTATTCCAAAAATAGAGTTTTTGGGTCAACTCTTCCATATAACCCAATTTGGGGAAAATTGGAGAGGATGGACATTTTGGAGAAAATTTTTGGTGGAAAAGATTTTGGAATGAAATTGGGGGTTTTGGGAAGGAATGATTCTGGACCTGGCAGGATTGGGCTCTCCTTCAGCTACTCCAGGAATGCGTATGAAGGTAGGATTTACTGCATTTGTTCTTCCTCGTTCTTATGAAAATGGTTGCTTGTTGCCAAAATCCAATCTTTTGATTGTTTTCAGATTTAATTTTGGATATGAATTGGAAATGACTGTTCTTGATGAATTTTTGGTGTAAATCTCCCTTGGGTGTTTGTAAAGAATGAAAACCCTTCAAGAAATTGTTATATCAATCTCAGTTTGTTTTAAACCGAATTTGTATTGAATCGAAATTGCTTATCAAATTTGGCGAGGGGCGTTTTTAATCAAATTTGTTTTTATCAAATTTTGAACTGTGAATAAAACCGAACTGTGTGTTCAAAATAAAATTTAAAACGTAGTTTTTTTTTATGGCCTGGGCGTTGTTTTGTTCGGGACTGCGCGTTTGATGATTTAAACCCTGGGTTTTGGGGTTGGAGGGCGGGGAGCGGAGCTCCACCCGCTCCTCCCCCCTTTCCCCCACGCGTTTCCCCCAGCTTGCTCCCCCGCACGCCTTTACCTTTTGCTTGCAACCGCGTGGCCTGCGGCTCACGGCGGTGGCCGCAGGGGCCGCGGTGGCCGCAGGGCGCCGCGGCACCTGCGGGCACCACCGTGAGCGCCGCCCGTGGTGCTTTCTCGGCGCTGCGGCTAGGGCACA
This sequence comes from Cryptomeria japonica, assembly GCF_030272615.1. Lineage (NCBI taxonomy): Eukaryota > Viridiplantae > Streptophyta > Pinopsida > Cupressales > Cupressaceae > Cryptomeria > Cryptomeria japonica. The sequence continues at coordinate 746,013,249 of NC_081414.1, read as the reverse complement.
GCCCAGCCCTCGCCTTGTTCTTTTTTAAATGCGTGTTTTGTTTAAAAACATCGTTGTTAAACATTTTTTTTTAATGTATTTTTTTTTATAAAAAAATAAAAAAATGCATATGTTATTTAAATATTATTTTAATGCTTAGTCTTAATTAGATCTTAATTTTGATTAAGAAGGCAATACCTTGATATATGTTAATTTGGATATTAATTAATTCTATAATGGAATTTATAAGTTAATTACTATTCAAATTCATTTTGTGGATTATGCACTTCCCTAATTAAGTTTTAAAACTGTTGATTTTCGCGATTGAATATCGTTGATTATATTCTGATCGATCTTGGATTAATGAATCTAGATCTTGATCGTTGAAATACGATGTAATTACTGCTTGATGATGTTAAATTTTATCGTAGAACATATCATATGAGTAATTGTAAAGTAGTGAAATATTTATCGTTGGGCATTAGAAATTTAACGATATGCATTGGGAATGACTATCTCCATTTAGATTCTCTTTCTACATTTTTATTTCCGTAATCCGAATTATGTAACTGGAATTGAAATTATGAATCTGTAGAGATTGATCTTAGACCAGTATGTTAATGACGTTTTGGATTGGAGATTAAATATCTTATTTTAGTCGATTAATGGTTGTCTGAATTTTATTAATATGAATTGGTTAAAACTCATTACGGCTTTATATGCCTGTTCGATGCTTTGAACCTTAGGAGTTAGAAAACCAAGAACAACTCATCCCTAGTTGAGGTAGATAACGACAATCTATTTTAGATCATGTAGAAATCTTGATCGACTTGTAATGATTAAATCAATTTGAGGAAATATTGTCTTTTCTGATTATTGCCTTGCGAGTTTAATTTCTGTATTCGCCTTTAATTATGAAATGGCATGTTTTGCTTTGTTTAGTAGGACCCTGTCATATGGATTGACTTGGGGTACCTGTTTCAGTCCTCGATTCTGAGTTGACTGTTGTATTGTGGTAATGTCATTTTGATCATATCTTCTTTGAGTGAGTCGAATGATGATTCGTGGTTGACTTTAGTTGTCAGGTCTCTAGTTAGAGTACCGTCAGTAAGTGATTACCCTTGAGTCGTGTTTGACCAGATGATTGTTTCTCTCTTCTTGAACTCTGTTCGTCTGACCATGTGTATTCCTTGGTCTGAGTTCGTCTGAGTATAGTCTAGTGTCGTATGGGAAAGTGGCTTTCGATTGGGGGCCGCGCCCAAAGTGGCTGCTGGGTAACCCATCGAAAGTGAGTCTAATAAGTGATAACCTAAGTAGATTAGAATGTAATCTTTAAATAAGATAATTGTGCCTCACACATGGGACGAGTGCTATCATAGATTTGACATGCTGTGAGAAGGCCTGAAATGGCAAACTACCATTCTTGTCTTCACAAGAGGATGTGTGGGTCCACATAAGGCTTGGATGGGCCGGAAGCTCGGATTAGGTTGCCAGGGTAACCCAGTGTATGGGACTGGGACCTATGAAGACTTGCCATGGTATGCATACCAGGTTGTGTGATGACACTTGTCCCTACGTTCGCTAGTGCGTTGTCGTTTTGTCCTGTTAGGAGTACCTTTGTGAGTCGTCCTTTTGTCTCTGCCCTTGTGACTGTTGGTTTCATGTTAGACCTTGGGTGGTGATGGCTCAGTTTTATGGATGCTCTAATGGACCTCTTGTTTTAGCTTTGATTATGTTCAGCTGGATCCTGTTCTTTTCAAGGATCGGTTATGTATTTATGGACCGATGCGGTCGTTTGTATATTGTTTATGTATCGCCTTGATGGCTAGATTGTAATGGTGTAACCTCTTGTATTCTTAACTTTATTTATTATCAGAGGGGTCTTGCAGTTGAGCAGACCCGGAGATGTAACCCTTTAGGGGTGAACTCCGAGATCATTATGGTGTTATGTGATGTGTTCTCTTATGTTTCCTTTATTCAGCTTTATCATGTATGATTAACTTATGTTAGAATGGTTAAGTGGATAATTGGAATTAATTATAAATGCTTATATTCAGTTCTTTCTTGAATGCCATGTTGATCGAGTGCGTAAGTAGTTTAGATGAGAATCATCGTAGATGCTTTTATGCAATCATCTTTTAAAATGCAATATGTTGGAATATGAAAGAATGTAACTTAGAGTAATGAATTATACTCAGTTGTTGTTAAGGAATTTAAATATGCTTGGAAAGATCTCTTATGTCGAAATCCTAGTGTATTAGAATGTTAGATGTATGGCTTGTAATTTTAAATGAAAAGTTCGAATGAAGATTATGAATAGATCTTAATGGATGAATCTTTGTTGTGATTTATATTTCCAGCTTTTGAAAGAATTTATCCTGATTATGAATTATCTCGTTATTAAGATATTCAGCTTTTGGATTAATTGTGTGAGTTAAGTGAACTGTAAAATTTAAGTAATCTCGTTGGGAAACTCTTTAGGTGATAGTTGTTGAAGTCTTCCGCTATGTAATCTGAATCTTTGATATCTTGTTGCATCTTATGTGTTGTAACTTTAAAAAAAATAAAATTTTGCACCCTATTCTTGTGTTATGGCTTAATCCCTTCGGGGTTTCCTGGCGGGGCATTACAATTAGTCTAGAATGACTTGAATTAATTTCTTAAGAGAAAAATCCAAAGCTCTAGAAAATTTTAAGAAATTTAAGGTCATAGTTGAAAATGAGATAGATAGAAGAATCAAATTCTTGAGGTTTGACAAAGGTGGAGAATTCACATCTGATGAATTCAATGTCTTTTGTGAGAATCATGCAGGATAAGTAGACATTTGTCTACTCCTAGGACATCAAAGCAAAATGGTGTAGTTGAAAGGATGAATATTTAAAACAATTCAAGAGGCTACTAGGACAATGATGAATGAATCAAGTCTATCAAAAATCTCTTGGAAATAAGTAATACACACTATAATATACACTCTTAATAGTGTACATATTAGAAAAAATAATGGAAAGACATCTTATGAACTTTGGTATGGAAGGACTCCATCTGTGATATATTTTAGAGTATTTGGAAGTAAATGTTATATTAGAAGAGATCAAGAAAACTTGGGAAAGTTTGACACAAGAGTTGATGAAGATATATTTCTTGGCTACACTACTACAAGAAAATCTTATAGATATAATAAAATACTATGAAGAATTGTTGAAAGCACAAACTTGAAGGTTGATAAAGACACTTGGAATAATACAATTGTAGAGATGGGATATGAATATGATGAGTCTACTGGTAAACCAAAAGAAGAAAATGCTAAAGAAACAAAGGTACAAGATGATAAGGAAGATTCTCTGAAATTCCTCCTAAGACTTTAAGGTATGTGCAGAAGAATCATTCAAAGAAATAGATGATTGGAGACAATAATAGAGGTATAATCGCAAGAAGTAAAGTTGTTGAAGAACAGGTGAACTTACGCTTAATTTTAGAGACAACAAAAAAAAGTAAAGGATGCTTTCAATGATTAACATTGTATGGAATCTATGGAAGAAGAATTGGAACAGATTAAGAAGAATCAGACTTAGAACTTGTCCCAAGATCGGCTAACAAAAATGTGATAGGAACTAAATGGGTATTTTGGAACAAAATGGATAAGGATGGCCACATAGTGAGGAATAAGGAAAGAATTGTATGTAAACACTATTCACAAGTAGAAGGTATAGATATTTAGGAAACTTATGCTCATGTAGAAAGAATGGAAGTTAGAAAAATGTTTATGGCTTTTGCAGAACATAAGGATTTCAGGGTCTATCAGATGGATGTGAAGTTTTCATTCTTGAATAGAGAACTGAAAGAGAGGCTCACTACCAAAATGAAGAAGAATAAAAGAGAAAGAATCCACCATTGGTGCACCTCTGCAATTGTAAGATCTATAGATACCTTTGGCTCACTACTTCTGGTAGCTAACACATGAAAGTTCACATTGCTCAACATTTTTCATCCAGTCAAACATCAATCATCAAATAATCAGGGAAATAGATCCTCTTTCACACACCACCACACTTTACTTTCTTTCACAATACACACACACACACACACACACACACACACCTATATTCTCTCTTTATACACCTCTATTTATATCATCCTTACATATGAAAAGTCTCCCAAGGTTAGGTAAGAATCTCAATTGAACACATCTCAAATTAGGTTGGCACTAAACATTCTTGAGATAGAAAATAATGTAAATTAGACCACAACACATATTAATTAGGACCAAAATAAGTATCAAACATGTTATACACCAATCCATAATCATTGGAGCAATAATATGAAGTGTAAACACCCAAGGTCAGCCAAACCTAGAGTAAACACCATCAAAATTTGAAACCATGCTTCTAAAACCCAGAAACACATGCCAAATAAATAGAATGAAGCTAAGGAAATTATCAAATTAACTCCAAAAATGCAACACCAAAAACTATAATGCAAAGAAATGTGGAGCATGCATTTCATATAGAAACACTGTCAAACATTGTCAAATATATAGGTAAACAAAAATTTCTTTGCACAACAATCCGGAGCACCAAATCTAGAATATAAAATCTCTAAACATTTCTTAACAACATATTTAAAATACATGAATGTATGTACAATATAGAAGATATGTAGATAAAATCTCTCAGCACAACTATACAAAGAATACATCATCAATTAAACCGATCAATTGCTAATGACAACATAAGTATCTTGACATCAATGAAAACACATTAATAGTTCATTTTGATCAACCTTGGAACAATCTCCCCCTTTGTCATTGAGGCAACACATCAACAACAACAACAATGATGATAACTTGCATACCAATTTCTTAAATACACTGTATCTTCCCCTATTTTCCTACACTGCAAGCATCTCATTCTCTTCCCCTTTTCCATCAAGGACAAAGATGTAAGCATAAAGACTACTAGGTCATTCTGTTCAATTCTTCAAAAATATAAAACTACACCTAGCTCTCCCTAAGAGGTAACCCTAAATCATTAGTCCAGAGTAATAATATTCATGAAGTTCACAGACTAATGCATCTCTTAACATTGTTAATAACATATCCAAACTGCATGAGTAGATGTACAATATAGAAGATATGTGGAGCAAATCTATCAGCACAACTATATAAAGAACACAACATCAATTAAATCGATCAGTCACTAATGACAAGAAAAGTATGATGACATCAATGACAACACATTAATATCTCATTATAACTAACCTTGCAACACATATATCTTACATTAGATATTAAGATAAAATAGAACATCTTATGGTTGATGCAAATCACAGCTAAATCTTGGATCTTCTTTATAATACCCTTAGAACCCATTTGAGGAAGGATAAGTGAATGAAGAACCAATCTTAGGGGAAAAATAATTAGCAAGTTAGTTTCTAATTGCATTATAGTAATAGAGTCATAATAGTTATTATGTAATCTTGTAATAAGCTTATAACAACTTTTGAGCTAGTGTATATTCAAAATCTACATGTGATAGGCTAACTAACCCACTGCAATAAATCTATGATTTTAAATCAAAGATAAGTTTCTTTACTATTCCAAGTCTCTTCTATTGTCTTAACTCTAGGCTACATGGTTGTATAGTCCTTGTTTGGGCCCTTCACCCATTATATATCAATAACTTGAGCAATAATGGAAGTGATTTTCAATAACTATGAGAAAGTTACAATCTTGTGTCTAGACACCAATCTAAGCTAGTTAAATCAAATTCAAGGAAATATTGCAACAAGAAAGATTGTTGGTATGTCTGATTTTTCTCAAATAATGTACGAATTGCTAGATATTATGCTCAAAATGAAGTTTTGATTGTAGAGTGTATAGGAAGATAGGAAAAGAGTTCTAAACCCTATAAATGGGGATGAAAGTGATGATGATGAATTAGGAACTCAAGGAATAAATTGGGATGAATAAACCCTAAAAATGAAGAATAAGATTAGATCAAAACGCTGAATTTTTTTTAAGATAGGTAAGAGACATATATTGAGATCTCTCTAACTATGTCATGGATGATTTGTATCGTAAGTAATTTATTGATTTCATAAATGATAAGGAATAATTATTTGAGTATAAAGAAATTGAAGATTTGAAAAAATTGAAGCTTGTGAAAGCCAAGTTGAAAGGACATATTGTTGTTTGGTTGATTTCCACCAATGAAAATCATCAACCATTAGTTATATTTTATACAAGGAGATATCATGCCAAAAAAAGTGGCACATAGGATGACTAGTAGAAAATGCAAAGCTAAATTATCAAGTTTACGAGCCACTAAGAATATAACTAACTAGATAAATTTTAAATACTTGTGTAGTTCTAGATGTATTAGTATTGAAGAAAGATGGATATTGTTGGAAACTTGAGTTGTTATTCTTTATAGTCTTTTATGTAAACCCATCTTGTGTTGTCATTTATGTCAACTTGTCTTGTACTGATATGGAAGTAAGAATAGTATCTAGTAGATGTTTCTATATGTAGGAAAGAGTATCTATGTATAGTGTTGAATGTTCTAGTAATGATGAAGATGTTGTGGTACAACAAATGTTTCTATATGTAGGAAATAGTATTTATGTACAATGTTTAATGTTTTGGTAATTATGAAGATGTTGTGGTGTTTCCAGAATTTTAGTATAGTGGAAGTTTCTATATGAAGGAAATAATATTTAATGTCTCAGGGAAACAATGTCTTGCATTCCTTTGGTTTGTGAAGATTATATGCTATGGTTCTACATATAATATCTATGCTTTGTGTACATTGCAATATATATCTTGAAGATACTCTATAGCTTATTTGGCTAAGTTGATTACTACTATTTTTGATAGTAAGGATTTTTGTCATAATAGGTCCAGAAAAGGTTTGGTGGCTTCTAGATGTATGGATTCAAGTGCTACAGTTTGGAGGATTTGTTTAGGTGATCTATGCAGTGTTTTAGTTTAGTTTTCAAGTGATAACTTTATTGGCAAGTGAAGTTATGATGTTCTGAATTCTAGGTGTCAGAAAGTCCTCTTAGGAGAAGGGTGTTCCAAAGGTAATATTATAGCAGATTTTATTTATATTGTGAGTTTAATTCTCATTGTGGTTTTTCCCTTATTGGGTTTTTCACATAAATTTAATGTTCATGTGTTTGTTGTGTTTCATATTTTCATGATTTATTATTGATGTGATTATATGTTTGTAATTTCAAATTAGAAGATTAAAATTTAAGTATTTGAATCTCTAGACTGAATCAACCCCTCTTCTCAGTCCCGTGGTGTGTTCAACAATTGGTATCAGAGAAATGTTCCTCTTTTTAAGCTTAACTACTTGAGGAAGATCCAAGATGGCACATGACTATACATTAAAGGCTTTAAAGTTTGATGGCAAAAACTATGGTTATTGGAGAGAAAGGATAAAGCATTGTTTGGCTACTATGTTGATTGAGATTTGAGAAAATATTAAGAAAGGTTATATTGCTCAACCAAATGGTCCTACAAATCCAGATGAAACCAGAGCATATGAAAGTAATGCAAAGTCTACTGTTGCAAAATTAACTTGCTTGAATGAAGTAGTGTTCAGCAAAATTATAGGGGCTAAATTAGCTAAAGAAATTTGAGATTAGCTGAAGAATGTATCTGAAGGAGGTTAGAAGACAAGGCAAGCCGAGATTAAAATTCTATAGCACAAGTTTGAGAATACGAGAATGTGTGATGATGAAAACATTTAAGGCTACATTCATTGAGTAAATGAAATAGTAAATACTCTTAGAAGTGTTGGTGGATTGGTAGAAGAAAGTGATTTTTAAGGAAGATGATGGTAACATTACCCAAAAGTTACAAACTAAATAAGTATGTCACTAAGGAAAGTCATGAAATGAATAAATACACTATGAATTAGCTTCTTGGATCACTTTCTACCTTTGAGAGTAATGAATTAGATGAAATCAAGAAGGAAAGGAAGTATAATTCAAAGGTACAAAGAAGCCAGAAGAAGAACCATAAGAGAATGAAGACTTGGATGAGATCAATTGATGAAAACTTTGTAAGAAGATTAAGGAGAGGAATTGACAAGTATCTAGAGGTAAGTAACCCCTAAAATGTTTCACCTTTGTATTGGTTTTCTTAACTCATTGCTCCGAAAGATTATCTATGAGAGGCCAATCTCAATCTTCAAGACCATGGATCAGTGGGCCAATAAACGAAGTGTAAACTATAGATAAGGAACTAATTACACTCTCTACACTTTAGGCTCTGTAAGACCAAGGTGGGTACTGCTTATGGTAGCATTAATAATCTCTTCATATAGATATGATGCTACAATAGATATGTTCTCAGACTACTGATGTGAGTCAATGATATTTAAACCTCATAGGATGTGGCCTTCATCCTTATATAATTTTGATCATAATGTGAGCCAAGCTATCCTATAAACTAAAAATGCAATAGCTTGTAAAATATAATGATTATATTTAAATTGTTTTGATAAACTTTTCTCCTTACTATAGTTAGCACCACAATGTTATGACCAGTTCCTTATCCATTGGGCTATGCACTAGATGAGCCATTATTACAGTGAAAAATATGTATTCTCTATAGTGCCTTGGGCCTAGTGTGGTTAATACATGGTATTAGTTATAACAAGAAATGGAATTTTCAATTGCAACTTAGTACTTTCTCTCTACATAGAATTCTTTGAATAAAGATCAATAGATTTAATCTCCTATATTAGAAGAAGCTAAAATTTATTCAAACTCAATCAACACAATGAAGAAATATGAATTCAAAATTCTCGATTCTATTAATTCATATGAGATCCTGGATGACAAGTAAGAGAAACAACTTTAAAATCATTGAATTGGATTTCAAGGTGTTATATAAGCAAAATTTGTACATATGATCCTTTGCAAAATTTTACTGCAAATAGGACACATATAATCGCAATACTGTACTGCAAAAACTCCTAAAATCTTTTGCATATTATTCACCCTTGGTGAAAAATAAAGACACAAGCTTCTAAAATAATTAATTCTCTGTACCTCTATTTTTGCTTGAAGAAGAAGTAAAATAAGACCTTGATTATTCTTTTATAAAGAAAGGATGCAACAAGCTTTGGGCCTTTTACAATTTCAAAATGTAGGTGATTGGTTGATAGGAAAAAGCCAAAAAACTTTTCAACCTTCTCACAAAGACATACATTCCTTTATCTTCCTCTATAGGTGGTAGTTGTTGAAGATGATCTGAGATGATCAGGATTCTTCCTTTTCTTCATGCAAGCTCCCTTATCATATTGAAAAGTGAAATAATCCCGCAACCCTCACTAGTAGAAATATGACAAATAAATGACTAGGTGACTAAAACTTTTAGTCATGACAAGTAAAAATGACCAAATTTTAGTCATTTTTTGCATTACAACTATAAATGACTAAAAAAATGACTAATTTGATCATCAGGTAAAAAAACACAACTAAATAATTAGTCACACAAATAAAAAAGACTAAATAAATGACTAATTTGATCATTGGATAAAAGACACAACTAAACATCAGATTTATGCTTGAACAATGATTATATATATATACACATGTATACATATATACATGTGTATATATATACACATGTATATATACACACACACGTATATATATGTATATACATGTGTGTGTATATATATACATGTGTGTATATACATATATCCATGTGTATATATATGTATACATGTGTATATATATGTATATATACATATATATATACACACATATACATGTATGTATACATGTACATGAATATGTATACATATATATACATTTATATACATATACATGTATATGTATCTACATGTATATACATATATATATGTATACATATACATGTACATGTATATGTGTGTATATATATATATATACATGTATATGTATATATGTATATATATATGTATGTATGTATACATATATATGTATACATGTATACATACATACATATATACATATACATGTATATATATACACACATATACATGTATATATATGTATACATGTATGTATACATGTACATGTATATGTATACATATATATATGTATATACATATACATACATGTATATACATATATATATGTATATACATGTATGTATATGTATATACATATATATATGTATACATATACATGTACATGTATACATACATGTATACATATATATACATGTATATGTGTGTATATATATACATGTATATGTATATATGTATATATATACATGTATATACATATATATATATGTATACATATATATATATACATGTATATGTGTGTATATATATATACATGTATATGTATGTATGTATACATGTATACATGTATATGTATATATGTATATATATGTATGTATGTATACATGTATACATATATGTATATGTATAAATATACATATACATGTATACATATATATGTACATATATACATATACATCTATATATATATATATATACATAAATATATATATATATATATATATATATACATGAATATACATATACATACATACATATACATATATATACATACACATACATATACATACATATATATATATACATACATATATATATACATATATATATATATATATATACATACGTACATATACATATATACATATATACATACATATACATGTATATCTATATACATGTACATGTATATATATGTATATACATAAATATATACATATATACATATACATACATATATATATACATACATACATACATACACATACACACACACACATATATATATACACACACACATGTACATGTATATATATGTATATACATAAATATATACATATATACATATACATACATATATATATATAAAATATACATACATATATATATATATATATATATATATATATATATATATATATATATACATGTATACATGTATATATATATATATATATACATGTATATACATATACATATATATACATACATATACATGTATATACATATATATATATATACATACATACACACACATATATATTTTATATATATGTATATATATACATATACACATACACATACACATACATATATATATATGTGTGTGTGTGTGTGTGTGTGTGTGTGTGTGTGCACATATTATTTTAATTCTCATTTAAAAACTTCCAACCACAAGCTAATGGGTTGTGCAAAGAATCTCATCCATTAAATTGTTTTAATCTGTTCTATTGGATCTTTATAGGTAAGACAAAATTATGTTCTTATAAAGGTTTATCTCTTTTCCAAACTTTAAAGTTTGTGTTTAATTTGTCAAAATTAAGAAAGTTTTCATTATTTATCCAAAAGGTGACAAATGTGCTTCATTATGGTTTTATTTGAGGAATTATTTTCCAAATAGAAAGAGAGTGAAAGAAAAGTCACATAGGAGGCAGTTTTAAACTTTTATTTTGTTTAAAACTCTAAAGGATGTCCTAGTTTCAAGCAAATGGCTCATAATGGCTGCGAGAAAGGGACAACAGAGTTCAAGAGGCAGATGGAGAGGAATGGAGAGGAAAAGCCAAGATACACAATTTGGAACTAATAGAAGAAATTAAGAAGAAGCACATTCCCATAATGAAAGGAAAATATTGAGGAATTACTAGCAATCTTTGAGGTAATGATACAATTTTCAAGGAGATGAGTTAAAGTTTTGAATCCTAGAGTTTCAAGATATGTGTTTGATCTTTAGATATTGTGGTTTTCCTCTTGTTTCCTTTCAAATATTTCTTGCTATCTCCTCAAGTTCGTTCATTTATTTGGAAAAGCATTTCTCTGTTCATAAAATATAGATCCATTGTTGGGGCCAAATTTGATCAAAAGTTAGGTATAAGAAGGCTTGAAACTGTTGCAAATTGACTATAAGTGGGTCCAAATTCCCCCTTTATCTATGCAACATCCATATGGGATTCCAAACTAATGATAAACTGCCTCATTTACTTCAGAATTATTGGCAATTGACACTCATCCAGTAAGAGTTAATGGCATTTTGGATTGTCATTGATGAGAACTCATCATCTCAGGGTAAATGGTTTCATTGTTTGGTTAACTGGTCTTCACATTGCTTTACATTGGCACAGGTATTCACTTCATACCCGGCTAAGTCCTGATCTCGGTAACGTGTATATGGAACTTGGTAATGTATAGGACCCGACTAAGGAAATCTTTTGGTCCTGATTATTTATTTCATGAATTTTGTGGTAACGTGTGATGGCCGACATGGTCATTAGATTTATGTCTGGATTTCATTATGTACCGGCAACTGAAATGCTCATATTTCTCATTGAAGCCAACATGGTGAAGTTAGAAGGATATTTAAGGAAATCATTTCTGCGATAGATCATATATGTGATGGAATGCAAATTTTGGTTGTGAATATTTCAGTGACTATTGGTATTCATTTTGGTCAGTGATTGGAAGTGTCTGTGTGCAGTTTCACATGCACAACTTAACCAGTAGTAGAATAGAGAAGAATAGAGCATCAGTGAACCGATATACAAAGAAGGATATAAGAGCATTCACCAGAACTTATCCAACATGGTTAGATACAATTTAATAAGTTCATTTTCATTTGTAAACACTTTGTAATATTTTGTAAGTTAGTGTAATAACCCACCATGTTTAACCCAACAAAATTTGACCATTTTTTTTTTTTGTTTGATTTAATCATTTATGTTTGGTTCAATCGCATACTCTGGGCATCCATCCATTAGGATTAGGAATTCATCCATCCGGGATGAGCATCTAACCATATGGGTTAGGCATTTGTCCATACGGGGTAGGAGGTTTTATCTATCCAATACGAGATAGGCATCTACCCATACGAGGTAGGCATCTATCCAATTGGGATAGGAGGTGCTTTGGCCAGAGACTTAGACTCATCGGGACCATTCAGGTCCTGAGTCACTCACTAAGTACTACACTCCTCTAATAGGAGTGCACCAAGGTCACCATCCTTAGGAGTAATCAAAATAACATAATGTAAGCTTGAATTCTGCCTTGGAATTTGGCTTAAAGCCTCGGGAAGTCAAGAAAATCCATATGGGATTCCTTCCGAGTATGCATTGAATTACCTTTTTCCTTTTTATTATACTTATCTCTCAAATTTGCATTCTACTCAATCCTCCTTCTTAACAACCTTAGACCCCACCCACGAATGCCTGAGTACTAGGGACAACTCTGTCCCAAGACTGCCTACATACCTGTTTCGGCACGTAATCAAGGCGTAAAGTATGTAGTTCTATTTTCTATTCTATGGTTTGATGTAAACTGATTAGTGGGTACACAACCCTTTCTAGGGTCAATGCCCTAGACAGTTTCTCTGTGGTTGCTACCCACGGTGGTAGCACTTAAGCAAAGGCTCAAGATGGCCTATTACTTGTGGCCTAAAACAACTAGATCCTAATACCTATCATAAGCATCACCCTTGACCAATTGTTAATCGTCAACAACTCTTTGAGAGTAAATCAATTTCATAAAAGCATTTCACTCAATCAACCTTAAGGGGGTTTGCTATGGTTTAACTCAACAGATGTAAAAATCATTTAAGGATTATCTTATTAGATTATCGATCCAAGGGGGATTACCCGCCCCTTGGATTTTAACTTCCAAGTGTCCCTTATTACTCCCCAATGATTTATAGGGACGATGCCACATATGTCGTTGATGTAGCTTTATTAGGCGTTAAGTGCAGTAGTTCAACATGATGACATTACTTGTAAGCGTGACCCAGAGGCACTCTATATACTGAACACTACTAGGTTTTGATTTTCCGACTTCCTTTATTTAGTTTTCTAACTAAGAAGCTATGAAAAACATCATGCTTGAAAACAATTATGAATTGAATGTACATAATTGCAAAGTTTAATTAATTGAAATAACTACTTCGATGGCATTCAATTACCACTTGATAGAATTACCATTCTACTACAACTAAACTATTTAATATATAATTGCATGATAATGGCAATTATGAACTCACGTATTAAAACGTGTAATTTGCATGAAAAAGATGGAAATGTAACTTGATCATCAATGAATGCAAATTAATATATAAGTAATTCGTATGATGTAAAAATAGTGTCATTTACATGCAAAATTAAGCAATGTTTACTTCTATCATGAGAATAATTAATTATAGCATTACTAGTTCAAAATGAACAATTAGTTTAGACTTTTGGCAATTTTGGATCAAATCATAATATTATGACTTAATTGTTTTAAATGAATCTGAAAATTATCGACTAAGTAACGCAATAAATCTCCAATGGATTGAGAGATTTCAATTATACACATTAATTTAAAAATTACAAATTTACTACACAATGATCCTAATTACTTATAAATCTTCCTAAGTTTAATTTACTAACTTAAATTTATAACAAATAAACTTAAAATTTAACTAAGCAATGCAAAATACAAAATGCGCCAAGGCGGGTGCTAAACTAGGTGTGAAATTGTACCACCCTAGCAAGTGCGTACAATTTACGACGCTATAGTTATAAGAGAAACCTTTAACACGGTAAAAGACTCTAATCAGGTCTATAAATTGTAAAGCCTCTAACCAGGTGCAACATTTTAGATTAAGTGTTGTAGAAATCCTTTAGCAAGGTAGATCTAACAGATCTTGTTACTCCTAATAGGGTAAGCTATCAGAAATAGCTAAACATGTAGCTCTAACCGAGCACTCTTTATTATTGCAGTAGTGAAGTTGTGGGTGCCATCCCCACCGCAGTTTTTCTCTCTAACCAAGAGTTTCTGCGTAACCAAAATATATGTGTTATGGAGTGAATCATGCATGACTGTTATCTATTTGTTTTAACTTTATATTATGTTACTTCTCTATTCAGTTTATGCATAATAGTTAAGTTATTATTGAAGAAATATTTTGAAGTACTGATTCACCCCTCCCCTCTCAGTACATTCACTTTCCATATTGGGCCTAACAAGTGAGGATCCTTTTGTGATGAGAAGTGTGCTCTAGGCTGTTAACCTTCCTGCAAGTGCAGGCCCCTCAATTGTAATTCACATACTTACTGTAGAAGTATTATCTAATTTTGGGTAGGCTTCCCACCATGGTTTTTCCCTTTACCGGTTTTTCCATGTATAAATCTTGGTGTCATGTGGATGGTTTTTATTTTGTGATTATTGTTTATGCTTAATTGCTTTTACTGCTATTTTGGTATTTATGTTTTGGGTTCCAGTATTAAAGTTTTAAATTGCTAATAGTTCTGGTAATCTGTGACAATTGATTCACCCCCCCTCTCAGTTGTCTTCCAGTTATTTGAATTGTTTAATAATTGGTATCAGAGCCTTGGTCCTCTTTGCAGAAAGCTTAAACGCTTGAGGAAGATCCTATGGCGACTAACATTTCAAGTTCATCCAGTTCTTCTGGAGCTATCTTTCAAAGGGATATTCCGAGGCTTGATGGAACAAATTACATAGTATGGAAGATTCAGATGGAGACTCATCTGAGATGTCTTGGCAAGGAGATTTGGGAGATCACATAGAATGGTGTCACACCTTATAATTTGGGATCTGACAATCCTCCTCTAACAAACCTGGATAAGGAGCTTGAGAATGATTGTAGAGAAAGAGAAGCCCTCTCGCGTGCACTTTCTGATCAACAAATAGTGAGATTAACTGACAAATCATTTGGAAAGGATATATGGGATAAGTTGGAGACTCTTAATGAAGGTGAGCCTATAGTGAAGATTTAAACTTGATGGTTACCAGATGAGATATGAAAACCTGAATATGGAAGAAGATGAAAGGATTACTACATTAATGGAAAGGGTAAATGGGATTGTTATGGGGATTCAATATTGTGGTGGAACTCTGAGCGAAGATGAAATTGTTTCTAAAGTTCTAAGAGCCCTACCAATGGCCTACCAAATAAAGGTTACTGCTATTAATGAGTTGAGAACAATGGCTAATACATCTATCAACAAAGATAATTTGGTTGGGAAACTATCTGCTTTTGAGCTTGAAGAATTTGGACCTTCTGGAGCTGTGAAGACTGAACCTGCTTTTCATGCATCTACATCTGCAACCGGTAAGCAAGACTGGAAATATTTGTATGCAAATGAATTAAAAGATATGAAGAGAGAAGATGACGATTTTGAGAAACTTGAAGCACTATTTGCTAGAAGAGTACCTAAAGGACCGGTAGGAAGTAAGTATGAAGGAAAAACACCTTTTAAATGTTTTGCATGTAATAAGATTGGTCAATGTGCATCTAGATGTTCTGAAAGGAATTCAAGATTTGAAGAAAGAGATAGAAGATCATTTAAGCCTAACCTTGGATATGAGAACAAGTAGAAGTACAAGAAAAACAAAGACAAATCATGCTACATAGTGGATGAGGAAGGCATTACTGATTTTGATGGTGAACTTACATAAGACTCTGCTAGTGGTTCTGACAATGGGAAGGAATGGGTGTTACTAGATATCTAGGAAGATGATCCGACACTAGAAGTGAATGTACCTGAAGAGAAGGCACTTGTAGCTAAAATTAAATTCAAGGATGAATGGGTAATTGACAGCAGTTGTTCACATCATATGATTGGAGATAAAGAGAAGTTTCTATCTTTGGAAGAATTTGATGGCGGTCTAGTTAGATTTGGAGATGACAAAGCATGTATGATCAAAGGAAAATGAACTATATCATTGGATGGTAAGAACAATACTAACAATATTTATTATGTTGAAGGTTTAAGGCATAATCTTTTGAGTGTAGGATTATTGGTAGATAAAGGATTTCAATTATAGTTCAAGGATGGAAAATGCAAAATCATTAATAGATCTGGTTTAGAGATTGCAACTGATACATATATAAAATGTAATATATTTCATTTGAATTTCAGTAAGAAGACATGTTTGATTACACAGATTGATGAGAGTTGGCTATGGCATAAAAGGTTGTGTCATGTCAATTTTGATTGCATTGTAAAGATTAGTTCAACTAAGGCAGTTAGGGATATACCTAAGATTATGAAGCCCTATAATCTGACATGTAAAGAATGTCAAATGAGTAAACAGGCCAGAGCCTCTTTTAGGAGTATACAAGATAAATCAAATGATGTTCTTGATCTTATTCATATTGATTTATGTGGCCCTGCTAGAGTTAAAAGTTTTCAAGGTGATAGATATTTCATGCTAATCATTGATGATTATTCTAGAATGATGTGGCTTACTTTTTTAAAAGAGAAATCTGAAGCATTTGAAAAGTTTAAAATCTTTAAGGCTAAAGTGTAAACTTAGAGAGGATTGAAGATTAAATGTTTGAGGTCAGATCATGGTGGAGAATTCACATCCGGTGAGTTTGATAACTTTTGTGTGATGCATGGTATAAGAAGACAATTTTCTGCTCCCCGAACACCTTAGCAGAATGGAGTTGTGAAAAGGAAGAACAAAAATATCTTGGATGCTACTAGAACAATGATGATGGAAGCTAGTCTACCTCATATCTACTAGAGAGAAGCAGTGAGCACATCGGTTTATACATTCAACAGAGTACATATCAAAGGAGAAACCGATAAGACACCTTATGAATTATGATTTGGCAATACAACTATAGTTAAGTATTTCAAAATTTTTGGTAGTAAATGTTATATCAGGAGAGATGATATCATTGGGAAATTTGATCCTAGATATGATGAAGGCATATTTTTTGGTTATTCTAATGAAAGAAAATCATATAGATGTTATAACAAGAGATTGCAGAGAATTATGGAGAGTGCTAATGTCAAAGTAGATGAGCTGAACAAAAGTCAAATCAGAGTTTATGAGAAGGAACCGAGAGTGGAAATGATTATATCTGAACTGGTAGCACCTTTACTTGAACAAAGTGTTGAACCAGTTACTCTGACAGTATCAGAGAATTCTATAGTAATTGAAGAATAGGGAAGAGGAACAAAAAGTCATAAGGCTCCTAGGTATGTGAGATTGAATCATTCAGAAGATTAGATCATTGGGGATAAGAGAAATGGAGTGATGACAAGATGAAGACTGACAACTAATGAGGTATGTTTAATTTCACAAGTTGAACCAATATCAGTAATTGAGGCATGTAAAGATGAATATTGGTTTAAATATATGGAAGAAGAATTAGATCAAATTGAGAAAAATAACACATGGACCTTAGTTCCCCAGCCTAAAAAATAAAAAATGTTATTGGAACTAAATGGGTTGTTAGGAATAAATTGAATGAGGATGGTCAAGTTATAAGGAATAAGGCTAGTTTGGTTTGTAAATGACATTCTCAGAAGGAAGGAATTGATTATGGAGAGACTTTTGTACTTGTAGCTAAGATTGAAACTGTAAGATTATTTCTTGCCTATGCTGCTTATAAAAACTACAAGGTTTATCGGATGGATGCTAAATGTGATCTTGATGAAGAAGTTTATATTGAGAAACTTGATGGTTTTTCACTATCAGATAATACAATTATGGTTTGCAAGTTAAGGAAAGCTTTATATGGATTGAAACAAGCACCTAAAGCTTGGTATGCAAGGTTGGATAAATATCTTTTGAAGCTTGGTTTTACTAAGGGTAGTGCTAACAGTAATTTATATTATAAGATCACTGATGATGATATACTGAATATTGAAGTATTTGTTGATGACATTTTTTTGGAGGTGAAGATAAGTTATGCATAGAATTTTCTAAGAATATGGAGAAAGAATTTGAGATGTCTATGATTAGTGAGATGAAATTTTTCTTAGGTTTGTAGATTACTTAGACTGAAAAAGGTATTTTCATCTGTCAAACTAAATATGCTAAGGAATTGTTGAAGAAATTTGGTATGGGAGATTCTAAACTGGTAAGTACTCCTATGGTTACAAGTGAGAAATTGACAAGAAAAGATGTTTCTGAGCTGGTAATTCCTACAACATACAAATCTATGATTGGAGGTCTGCTTTATTTGACTCGGACTAGGCCTGACATTATGAATGTTGTTTGTATTGCTTCAAGATTTCAGAGTGATCCTAGAGAAAATCGTGAGATTGCGGTGAAAAGGATTTTTAGATACTTGAAAGGTACATCAGAATATGGTTTGTGGTACCCTAAAGATGATAACTTTACTTTATGTGCATATATAGATGCTGATTGGGCTAGAGATATTAATGACCAAAAAAGAACTTCCGATGGAGCTTTCTTTCTTAGAAAGAAGTTGGTTTCATGGATCATCAAGAAACAGTCATGTACTTGTTTATCTACTACTGAAGCTGAGTATGTTGCTGCTCCTACTAACTGTACACAAGTTTTATGGATGGAGCAAATGTTGAAGGATATAAAGGTGGATTGTGATGCACCGATAGTTATTCACTATGAAAACTCTACTGCTATTGATATATCAAAGAATTCGATATTTGATTCTAAAACAAAGCACATATCTATCAAGTATAACTTTTTGAAGGAAAAGGTGGAAGCAAATGAAGTTAGACTGGTTTATTTGAACACTAAAGAGCAGATTGCATATATTTTCACTAAACCTGTGCACAAGGAATTATTTGAGTACCTGAGAGATAGATTGAGAGTTTCTACCCCTCCGATAGAGACTTGATTGATGCGGTTTGGCATCAGTTCGACATGCATGTCATGCCCAAAATTTAGGGCAAAAACGCAATGATTTTTTTTTTAAAATACTGAGTAGATAACATTAAGTTCGCTAACACGAAACACACTATGCAGTTTTATACTGTTACGAATAAAATACAACACAAACGGGGTGTTGTCTCTCCAAATAGACAACCCTTGGCTTACGAACATACATAAGTCTAGGTTTGGTTCTCCGTAAATTTTCCATGGTCGCATGGCTAACTTCCTGCGCATCTCAATTTACACATCAGTACTTTCAAATATCCACATATAATATAATTCCAAGGAATAATAATACACATCATCACTTGCATACAATTTACATCTGAACAAATTAAATTACATCTTTTATCCAAGCAATTTCGCCTAAGCAATTCATCCTAATTCACAAAACTTAAACATACATAATAGTTCTAGTATCATAGTAAAGTCCTGCAATTTCAATATCGACATATATCACCGCAATTTCATCTTATTCAAAAATCATGTAGTGTTCTATCTCATAAAGCATATAAATAAATCATCAATATATATCAATGTTATGCAAATCCTAAAATCATATAAGTTCTAATTTCCAAAATGCATCAAAATAAAGTATCCATAATAGTCTCAATATAAAATCCACTGAAATGTCAGATTGAGTCGAGGTGAGGCCTCACAACCTCCCCCTCTAGGCATGAACTTCCTCTTGGAGTTCATCAAAGAGGTGGGGGTACTCTGATCTCATGCATGCTGCGTCCTCCCATGAAGCCGTAACCTCATCATAGCAATCCCACTGGACCCTAACCTGGTCCAGCACTTGACCTCGAAGGGCCAACATCCGGCGTGCCAAAATGCAAATGGGCTCCAAAGCTAGCTACCCATCCAACTCCACCTGCAAGGCATCCCAATCTAAAATATGAGACTTATCATAGATATATTTTCTCAAAACTGATACATGAAACAGATCGTGGATGTGTGACAGGCTAGGTGGCAATGCTAAACGGTAGGCAACTGGGCCTATCCTCTCAAGGATCTCAAAAGGTCCTACAAAGCGAGGTGCGAGCTTAGAACCCTTTTCGTAACGGATTGGACTCTTATGCGGTCGCACTCTCAAGAAGACTCTGTCTCCAACCAAGTAGCTATGATCTATCCTCTTTGCATCAGCATATTTCTTTTGTCTATCCTGAGCCTCTCTAAGACACTGCCTAATCAAATCCACCTACTATTGCATATCCTGAACTATCTCAGGACCAATAGCAACTCTGTCCTCTATGTGATCCCAACTCAAGGGCGTCCTGCAAGGCCTGCCATATAACGCCTGATAGGGTGGCATCCCCAAAGAAGTGTGATGCCCATTGTTATAGGCAAACTCCACTAAGGGAAGATACTCCTCCCACTAGGTCTGATGATCCATGACGTACATGCGAAGCATATCTTCTAACACCTGATTGACCCTCTCTGTCTGACCATCTGTTTTCGGGTGATAGGCTATACTAAAATTGAGCTTAGTGCCCATAGTTGCCTGTAATGACTTCCAAAAGGAAGAAGTGAAAAGAGAATCCCTGTCAGAAATAATCTTGTGGGGAACGCCATGAAGTATAACAATGTCTCACAAGAACACCTATGCTACTGCTGGAGCTATGAATGTAGTACGGACTAGTGAAAAGTGAGCTACTTTTGTCAACTTGTCAACTCTCACCAAGATAGGATCATGGCGACGAGAAGACATAGGAAGACCAATGATGAAATCCATGGATATAGTATCCCACTTCCACTCTGGTATAGCATGAGACTGGGGCAACCCACCTGGGTGGTGGTGCTCCACCTTTACTCTCTGACACTCGAGGCATCGAGCTACTATCTCAGCAATGAGCTGTCGCATTCCTGGCCAATGATATAACTCCCTCAAGTCAGTATGCAACTTTTTAACCCCAAGATGTGCTGCATAAGGAGCTCTATGAGCCTCCATGACAATGAACTCTCGCAACCCTCCGGAAGAAGGTACATAAATGCGCCCTCTGTGACGTAACAGTCCATCGGACTCCAAAGAATAATCCACATATTTCCCTTCTAGAGTAACCTGAGATCGTATTACTTGACCAACCTTTGCATACCATCCATCCTCTGGCAAGTGCTGTGGTATACGGTCTCTCAAATCCGTGCCCATAGATATGGTGTAAACCTCGTGACGTCTCCTACTCAAAGCATCTGCAACTACATTTTCCTTTCCTTTGATGTAGTGAACGTCAAAATCATATTCGCACAAGAACTCCATCCATCTCCTCTGACATGCATTAAGGTTTGGCTGAGTGAAGATGTACTGAAGACTCTGATGATCTGAATACAACTCAAAGTGATGACCTAAAAGGAAGTGTCTCCACCTCACAAGTGCATGCACTATTGCTGTGAGCTCAAGGTCATGAGTGGGATAATTAAGTTCATGAGTCTTAAGTTTCCTAGACTCGAAAGCTATGGCCCTACCATCCTGCATAAGAACTACTCCTAAACCCTCTAGTGAAGCATCTGTACAAACCATGAAGTCAGCTGTGCGATCTAGTACAACAAGTATCAGAGCGCTAGTAAGTGCCTTCTTGAGTTCCTGAAAGGCCTTCTCACACTTCTCTGTCCACTCAAATTTCTTCCCTTTACGCTGAAGAGAAGTAATAGGGTGTGCGACTCTGGAGAACCCCTCGACAAAATGTCGGTAATACCTTGCTAAGCCCATGAAACTCCTGACCTCTGTCACACTGGTTGGCATTGGCCAATCCATAATAGCCCTAATCTTTGCTGGGTCAACTGAGATCCCATCTCCAGAAATAACGTGCCCAAGGTACTTGACCTCTGACCGAAAGAAAGCACATTTCGACGAACTGCCAAACAACTGGTTATCCTGCAAACACTGCAATACCTATTTCAGGTGCTCCTCATGCTCCTTCTCATTCTGAGAATATATCAGTATATCATTGAGAAACACAATAACAAAACAGTCCAGAAATGTACGGAACACCCCATTCATGAGGCTCATAAAAACTGCTGGGGCATTCGTAAGTCCGAATGGGACTACGGTGAACTCATAGTGACCATATCTAGTGCAAAATGCGGTCTTGTGGATATCACTCTCCACTATTCTCAGCTGATGGTATCCTAACTTCAGATCTATTTTGGAAAAGACTTTGGCACCTTGAAGCTGGTTGAATAAATCATCAATTCTAGGCAAAGGATATCGGTTCTTGATGGTTACTTTATTTAGCTGCCGATAATCCAAACATAATTGGAGAGATCTGTCCTTCTTCTTAACGAAGATGACCGGTGCACCCCAAGGGGATACGCTAGGATGAATATGACCCTTCTCAAGGAGTTCCTCAAGCTATCTTTTGAGTTCATTAAGCTCATTTGTGGTCATTCTATAAGGTGCTATGGAAACTAGCTTGGCTCCTAGTACTAGGTCTATATGAAAATCAATCTCTTTATGGGGCAGCATTCCCGGTAACTCTGAAGAAAATACATCTGAATATCCCTTAAGGATAGGATGGTCCTCAAGCGATGTTTATTTTTCTTCCTCTTCTCCTCTGTCACTGATAGTGATAGCAAAAAGCTGACATCCATTTCGCATGCTCCGCTTAAGCTGCATTGCAGAGATCATATGAAGAGACATGGGCCTCTGAATCCTGATAATAACTATGGGCAAACCATGATCATCCTCACACTTGATCTTTTTCAGGTGGCAATCCATCCTGGCTATGTGGCCATAAAGCCAATCCATGCCAAGTACGATTCCATAAGATCCAAGTGGAGTCACTCTAAGGTCTACTGAAGTGGTGGTCTTGCCAATTTGTAGCTGACATTCCCTAACCTTTGATTCCACTGACACTCTAGCCCCTGAAGCTAATTCCACTTCCCAACTGACACCCTGTCTAGTTGCCACTAGCCCGCAATGCTCCACAACCAATGGAGATATAAAGGAGTCAGTAGCTCCTGAATCAAACAAAATAGATACATTGTTACCTTTGATCATACCTATAGATTCGATAACCGTGGCTTGATGCTCAGCCTGGCGGTTGTCAACCGCTGTGAATACTCTATGGGACCTGCCCATATCACCAACTGTTGGCTCTGAAGCGGCCATCCACTTATTCCCTGCCACCTAACCCTGAGGGAAATCCCTTGCCATATGCCCCATGGCTCCACATGTAAAGCAAGCACCTCATGCCTAGAACTGGGTGCCCTAAGGCCTAGAGAAAGCCTGACCTCCTGTCCTACTAGATCCGCTGTACCCACCCTTGGAGGACTGCTGAGTCCTTGCCGGCTGAGTATACTGCCCCTGTGCTCTCTAATCACATCTCTATCCTTGAGTCTGCCACTGCTTGGGCTTGGGGCCCTACTGATACTGTGGAGGCTTTTGCCTCTGGTTCTGTGTTGTCTGTTGCAGAGGAGGGGGTTTGGAGAACCTCTGAGAGTTTCGATTGTTTCCTTTCCAATGTGGTTTCTAGCATCCATAAGTTTGAGGTGTGGGATTTCAGTTCTAAAACTGATCCCTATTGTCCTGTGGTCTGACTTGAATTTCCTCGGCAATCAGTGCCTTCTCCACGGCAACTTGAAGGTTCTCTGGAGTGGACATCCTAACAGGCCCGGCTATACTGGCATTTAACCCTCTGATGAAGTCGTTTACAAGAAGTTTCTCATCCTTTAGATAATCTACATAAGGCAACAGCTCAAAGAATTTACTCTCATACTGGGTTACTGATAAGCCTTTTTGTTGGAGATCGTGAAATTCATCTATACGATGCTGTCTAAAGTGTTCTGATAGGTACCTCTCACGGAACCTCTCTGTGAATATCTCCCAAGTGAGAGTATCAGGAACTAATCTGCATTTGTACTCTTCCTGTCTCCACCAAGTGGAGGCCGACCCTCTCAACAGATGGACTGCAACATGTGCTTTTAGGTTTCTCTCATAAGAATGCAATGCAAAGAACCTCTCAAGACTCAAAAGCCATACCTCAGCCTCTACCTCGTCGGTAGACCCTCTAAAGGATGGTGGCTGGAGGCGCATGACCTCCCTGATAAGATCCCCTGGATCCTGACGAGCTCTCTCAAAATAAATTGGTTCCACCGCTGGAGGTGGTCCTGGCATATGCACAGACTCTGGCTCATTTCCACCCCGACTCTCTATAGGAATAGGAGCTGGGCTCTTGCTTCGTTCTCTATCAATAGATCTATGACTCCCAGAGTCATGACTTCTAACCCGAGGGTTCTCTGCTGGGATCCTTTCCTGAACTATGCCAATAGGGTTCTGTATTGCTGCTAAGATGTCTCAGTTAGGTTCATTTGGCTATTCGGGAGGTGCTCCTGGGTTCCCTTCTGGAACTAATGCCTCCCTCACTACCTCTTCGCGTGCTATGCGCACACGTCTAGGATCCCGTCCACGCTTGTGAGCTTGTTGCATTGTCGGAGGCATCCTAAGAGGAAAATAAAGCAAAATAAATAATTAATTTCTTTTAGAATAATATTAATTCAATTAAATTTAAATCAATTTAAAAAAATAATTTAAATAGTCTAAGGCGAAACGTAAGTGGAGTAAGGTTCCTAGTGTGGAAACCTTGGTCTGATACCAAAATGTCATGCCCAAAATTTAGGGCAAAAACAGAATGATTTTTTTTTTTAAATACTAATTAGATAACGTTAAGTTCACTAACACGAAACACACTATGCAGTTTTATACTGTTACGAATAAAATACAACACAAACGGGGTGTTGTCTCTCTAAATAGACAACCCCTGGCTTACGAACATACATAAGTCTAGGTTTGGTTCTTCGTAAATTTTCCATGGTCACATGGTTAACTTCCTGCGCATCTCAATTTACACATTAGTACTTTCAGATATCCACATATAATATAATTCCAAGGCATAATAATACACATCATCACTTGCATACAATTTACATCTGAACAAATTAAATTACATCTTTTATTTAGGCAATTTCACCTAAGCAATTCATCCTAATTCACAAAAATTAAACATACATCATAGTTCTAGTATCATAGTAAAGTCTTGCAATTTCAATATCGACATATATCACCGCAATTTCATCTTATTCAAAAATCATGTAGTGTTCTATCTTATAAAGCATATAAATAAATCATCAATATATAGAAATGTTACGCAAATCCTAAAATCATATAAGTTCTAAATTCCAAAATGCATCAAAATAAAGTATCCATAATAGTCTCAATATAAAATCCACTGAAATGTCAGACTGAGTCGAGGTGAGGCCTCACAATGCACTATTAGAGATACCATTCATTTTAGTACTGATGTGAGATGCTACTGCTCAGGGGGAGTAGTCAGATTTTTGATTCAGTGGTTTATGTTTTTGCTTTGATATTTTTGTCAAATTTCTGGCATTGATGTCAAAGGGGAAGAGATATTGATGTAAAAAAGACAAAGAAAGAAAAATAAAAATTCAAAGGGGGAGAGATATTTTTAGAGCTGTATGTGGGATATTGTTGGCTTCCATAGGGGGAGACTTGTTTGGCATTTCTTGGTACTTAGATGTTTTTCACATCTAGTGTTGCCATTAATGCCAAAGGGGGAGATTGTTGGTCATTTGGTGGAATTGATTATGTGCTGCATTGATGTTTTATCATTGATGCCAACACTAGTTGTTTGGATGCTTTACCGACACCCTTGTGGTCTCGGTAGGTTGAGTGGTTTCAGGTTGATTTGGATCTGGCATGATCCGGTAGACTCTAGTATGATTTGGTTATGGAATTGGCTTGTTCATGATGCTCATGTTCATAATCGGTCAGTTGGTTTTGGTCTGGTGATTGGATGCTATCATGCTTGCTTAGAAGCTTAGTTTTTGGTTTCGGTGAGGGTTTCACTGACAGAGCTTTTGATGAAGATCCTTGATGAACTGCATAAGTGGTGTTGGTGCAGCTTTTGATGGAGTTTCAGGATGCTGTTGGTGATCATTTTTGAGACTTGGCGGATGGAGATCATTGCTGTAGCGTGTGGACCTACTGGGTCCCGATTGATCTAGGTTATGGACCGACTTTAATGTAACATGTGGATTGGACCTCTCGACGTGTTTTCAGGATGTCCTATGTGTTGGATATTATTTGTTTGGTCTAAGGCCAACATGGTTTTTAATTATGTAGTTATTTTATTATCTAGTGGCTGACCTAATTGTTTATGGTCGAGGGTTTGTATATATAGATGTAAGATCTCATTGAAGATTATCATGGTTATGTTAGAGGTCATGGTCAAGGAATGTAATGTGCGAATAATATAATATCATTTAGGTAGAGGATTTGGTTGATCATTGGAGATCAAATTGGGTTTATGTAAGAGGATTTAGTCCTTTGGTATTGAGCTTAACCGAAACTATACTCAAGCATAGGAGATGCTATGTTTTGCAGTTCAACACTTCTCCAGATTGTAGTCTGGATTTATATGTATTTAGTGAGGCTCCTTTTGTGATGAGCAATGTGCTCTAGGCTGTTGGACTTCCTGCAAGTGCAGGCCCCTCAATTGTAATTCACATGCTTACTATAGAAGTATTAACTGACTGTGGGTAGGCTTCCCACCGTGGTTTTTCCCTTTACCGAGTTTTCCACATATAAATCTTGGTGTCATGTGGACGGTTTTTAATCTGTGATTATTATTTATATGCTTAATTGGTTTAAATTATATTCCAATATTTATGTTTTGGGTTTTGGTATTAAAGTTTTAAATTGCTAATAGTTCTGGTAATCTGTGACAACTGATTCACCCCCCCCTCCCTCAGTTGTCTTTCGGTTATTTGAACCGTCTAACAAAGGTTATGGTTATGGTTAGGGTTTATATCGTGGTTAGAAGTATGATTATAGTTAAGGTTATGGCTTAGGGTTATTGTTAGGGATATGGTTAGGGTTAGGTTTACTTCATGTTTAGGATTAGTGTTAAGGTTAGGGCTAAGGCTAGGATTTAGGATTAGATTTTAAAGTTAGGGTTAGGATTATGTTTAGGACTAGGGTATACATCATTATTAGGGATAGAATTAGGGTTAGGGATATGTTTTGCATTATGTAAATAGGGTTAATTTTTTAGGGTTAGGGTTGCATTTTAGGTTAGGTTTCAAGTTATGGCTATGTTATAGTTGCTATTATATGATGATGCATTCATAAAACTTATTATCATTTTATTATAAAATATATAAAAAAACTTCATTATTATGTACTTTTCTTATGAATTAGTTTTCATTATTTAAATATTTCTATGAGATTAATACCTTTAACTTTTGTTGTAATATAATAAAGGCATTTTAAAATAGATTTTACTTTATTTTAATTAAAATAATCTTACTAATACAAATTTTAAAATAATTTAAACTTTCCTTTGATTAACATTAATTACTTTATTCTAACTCTAATCTTATAAAAATTAGGAGATAATAGAAAAATCACATGTATATATAACTTTGATTTTGATTTTTTCAATTTAGAAACATTATATTTAGACAATTTTGATTTTTTAAATTTAGAAACATTATATTTTTATGTTTACAATTTAGAAACATACAATTTTATTTTATATTTTTAATTTTCCCAAAAATTACTGATTGCACATGATGTGCACATGATGTGAAGCTCATATAAGTCTCTACCATGGAAAACATCAGATATTTTAATATTCTTATTGTAGTTACTAAAAACAGATAGCCCCCTCTTGAAACTGGGTAAATGCCTCCATTGCCAATACCAAAACCAAGCTCGTGATGTTTGGTTCCTTTTCCATGCGAATGCACTGCGACTCGCAGATGCCTGCAATTTCAAAGCTTGTAATTTTTGTAAGAAACCAAAACCAACTTAAGTACCAAAAAATCAATAAACCAAACCTGCATAGAAAACAAAGAAATCTTCCACAAAGTTGCAAGCAATGAAAATAGAGGCCATCCTCGCCAATTCTTTTGAGTTTAACAGTCTTGTAATTCCATTTTATCGCTTCCATAAACATTTTCTTTCATTCTTGCTAGTTTCGTCTGCATGTCAAAGGTACCTAGCACAAACTAGATGCATTCCTTCTTTTTCCTGTCAATAAGGGCTTGGAAAGCTCCATGTGAAGCTAAATGAATTTATGTTTATATAATATTATTTTTTAATGTATTATATTGATTTTATTTTATTCTATTATAATTAATATATTATTATATTTTAATTATTGTTATTATTATTGTCAATATTATCGCAATGAGCATTCAATAATTAAAAAAAATATTACTTTATAGATGAAAAATATTAATGCAATCAAATCATTCCAAATAAAGAAAAAAATCAAAATGAAAATAATTTAATGATTGGTTTTGTAAAAATGAGACACCATCAGTTATATTCATGTTCCAATAACCATTCACTCCTTGCACACTCAACCTCAATTACTAGCTCTAAAAACATCCAAAAATAAATAGCTAAAAGTTCATTAATAAATTACACATGTACCAATAGCCACTCATTTTTTAGTTTTTTTGGGGGCATTTATGCATAATTATTAGTGATTTTAAGTGCACGTTACTGGGGCATCTTTAAATTGATATCGAGCGACAGTATGAAAAATGTATTTTTTTACTCATGTGCGCATAACAGATCCCACTACATGCATCGTTACTACCTAGAAGCCAAATCAATAGCTATAAGCAGTTAAGTTGCATGCGAAGACAACAACAAAAAATATCGTCAAAATCCAATATACCATTTAGAATCTCGAGGTGCATGAACGACTTTCTATAAACACAAACATGAACTTATCAACGGCTTATCAAGAGAATCGTTACCTAATGAAATGAAAATGAAAATTTAAAAGCGGGTCACAGTACACACTAAGTCAAAGCTTAAGGGTAGCCCCCTCAAATTGAGTATTCAAGCCTACGCAATGTGGATATGGCAATAGTAAGCAAGAGCCTGCAAACCGAGTGATAGACTCACAATCTTTGTAGGAGATTGAGACTGGAATAGAAAATGGTCTGATCAATATGAAGAGATTGGATATTAGATGTCTGTGTAGTGAATAATCTGTAACCACCAAAAATATTTTAATTGCCTGGCAAAAAACCAATATAATCGCGTGGCAAAAAGAGATATATGGGGGAAACAAAAAAAGAGATATATGGGGGAAACAAAACAATAGAGAGGCCGATAAAACAATTAGATTAAAATCATGCACCCTGCAAGTATGATCTCACTCACTACAAAGAATGCAAAATCGCCCTTTCAATGCACATTAATGAACACTCAAATGAACTTAACCCACCAAAAAGGAGAGATGCTACAAGCTATACTAAATGCCGATGGGCCGCCTGCAAAATATATCCAAATGAGATGAATGTTTTCAGATCAGATACAAATTATGTACAAATGATTTATTTAACTAGCACTTCACTTAAAGGAGGTGCAATGAGTTGAGCCGATAGTATTGTATAATTTGAATAATATATTGGAGGTATACAATTGTAAATATAAAAATTGTATTTATTAGTAATAATTATTTATAATATAAATGATTATATTTTTAAATATTAAAAAAAATATATGAAAGAATGTAAATTAATAACATCAAATACATTCTTTGTTGAGTGTTCAAATATTTGTTTTTGGACATTGGTATGCATTATTCATTTCTTATATCATCTCTTTGTAGATGAGTTTTCCATGCCTTGGAGTAAATTTATACAAATTGAAAATTTGAAAGAATTAAATTTCTTTATTACATTGGTTGTTAAAACTAGACGTAAAAAACAATATCAAATTGATAACATCAAATACATTTTTTGTTGAGTGTTCAAATGAGGAGTAGAGTGCAGTTGTTATTGGACATTGGTATGCATTATTCATTTTTTATACCGTCTCCTTATAGATGAGTTTTCCATGCCTTGTAGTAAATTTCTATAAATTGAAAATTTTAAAGAGTTAAATTTATTTATTACATTGGTTGTTAAAATTAGACAAAAACAATACCAAATTGATAACATCAAATACATTCCTTATTGAGTGTTTGAATAGAGTGCATTTGTTGTTGGACATTGGAATGCATTATTCTTTTTTTATGTAATCTCCTAGTAGATGAGTTTTCCATGGCTTGGAGTAAATTTCTACAAATTGAAAATTTGAAAGAGTTAAATTTACTTATTACATTGGTTGTTAAAATTAGAGTGCAGTTGTTGTTGGACATTGGTATGCATTATTCATTTTTTATATCATCTCCTTGTTGAAAGAGTTAATTTTATTTATTATATTGGTTGTTAATTTATATTCCTTGTAGTTATTGTTGTTATAGAAATAAATGATTTTTTTTATGTATTAGAGTAAGTTGTAGAAAAGTGAAAATCAAGTGAATCCATATATATCATTTTCGTAATCTAAATTATTATCACAAAACCAAAAAGAAAAACCATAGTAACCACAATACATAATCAACAACATAATTTATCAAAGCTATTCTTTTAATAACAACATAATAAAATGACATTTGATAATAAAATGACCCTCAATATCCCATTTACTAGACTCACGTAATAAATTAAAACATATCTAAATGTTCAAATAAATGCAACTCGCAAATACTATGTTGGCCTATGTAAACTGAAGCCTATGTAAATGCGAGAAATCCTCGTTTAATCCAACATAAAACATCGCACCTAATTTCATCTACACTTTTCTTTTTCTACTTGTGATTATGAATCTAGTATAGCGGTAGAATAGCGAAGGAAGCAAAGGAGTATGTAGACAATAAGTTTTAGAAGAATTCCATGGATGAAAAGATGTTTGTATAGGAGAATAATAGTACATGGTAATTGGTGAAGGTTTCTAAGGATATGAAACATAAAATCTACAAAATTAATTTTAAGAAGAAATATAGTTCAAGAGGTAAATTTGAGAAATACAAGGTCAAATCAGTGGTTAAGTGTTATTTCTAGGTTGAGGGAATTATTTTGAATGATATATTATCTCTCTTTTTCAAACTAACATCTATCATTAGGTTATATATTACTTATGTGTTTAGTTTTTAGGTTTAAGAAATGGGAACTTTTCAATAAAAAGGATTTGGAGGAGGAATTCTGCATTTCTAGCTAGAGCACTTTGAGGTAAAGTGTATATAATGATTGGTTTGTATGTTAAAGAAGTATCTTTTTGTTCTAGAATAATTTTTCATGATATGATAATAGAATTTTGATATGTATTTTTTGAATTTAGAGTATGTTAACGTTGAGTAAAATTGTTGTGTTTACTTTAAATAAGACAATGATTATTTTAGTAATATTTGTCTATAAGTTAATGAAATGGTATCATTCAATAATCTAGTAAGAATATAATTAGGGGTCTTAAATATGTTGGATAAAAGATCAGTATCTAATCCAATTTATAATCATCAAAGCTTTATTCATGCTATGATAGAAATTGTTGAGATATGGGCTTAGAGTACTACAATATGAAAACTTAAAATATACATAAATCTAATATGAAAACTTAAATATACATAAATCCAATTTATAATCATCAAAGCTCTATTCAACTTCTCTATGATGATTAAATCATCCATTTTAACATTCTTGACAATAACAGCTTATATGAACTTAGCATAATAATAAAATAAAGGAAAAATCACTATAAAATAATAGCAACAAAGTGGCATAAAACAACAACCATAAAAAGATCATCCCACAACACACAATTTATGTGGAGAAACCCTTTTGAAAAACAAATCCACCAAGAAGAGAGGGAAATCATCTATTATCTTCAAATTAAAAATTAAAATACATTCACTCCCATGACTTCAATCCAACAACATCAACTCTATATAGATTTTTCACTCTAGCTTGTCATATTCTTATATTTATACTATCATTATCCCTATTTAAATAGTAGTTTCACCCTCTAAAAGGGGAAACCAAGTTGGATAACATTGTTGGAATGCAATGATACCGGAAGCAAACTGAGAGGGGGAGGGGGGGGGAGGGGTGAATTAGTTTACTAACAATAACAACAATTAATTCAATTATAAACCTTAAATCGGAGCACAACCCAATGAATATAACATGAAAGCACAACACACATAACACCAATATTTTGACGTGGAAAACCCAGAAAGGGAAAAACCATGATGGGAAACCCTACCCACAATTAGATGAATACTCTGCAGTAGTATTGCTAATAATTACAAAGGGGTATGTACATGCAGAAAGACCAACAACCTAGAGCGCACTACTCATCACAAAGGGAAGTCTCACTGACTTACAAAAACATCAGACTACAATCCAAAAAATAATGAACTATTAAAGTAGCATCTACTAATTCCTGATATAGTTCCGGTTAAGCAGTGATGTCTTCTCTGCAATACAAAACCTTTCCAACCTTCACCTAAATGATATGACTTTATTCTCACTTAATTATTTCTCTGATAATGTAGACTTAACCAGCCATAACCATCGATCTCTACATATACAAATTACATGAATAAGTCACCTATAAATACAGATCATCAACCTTATTGACAAGGTCGGCTAAACCCTAAACCCATAAACCCATAATTACAAAAATTACATCACATGATACCACTGGGCCAATATTATGATTTACATTACATAGCATGGACCTAAATCAAGTAACCAAACAATTATATCCATCGAGGATTCCGCTAAGACTAAAATCCAACACGCTTCACTTGTCGGTAGAAACCCTCAATGGAAGTTTAACTGGATCCAAATAGGACCACCATAATAGCACACCATCTAACATGAAAGAAATTGATTCCATAAGACGGACCCAAAATTGACTGACCAAGTCACCAAAATAGTATATCGGTAAGGCTAATTGGGAACGCCAGAAGCCGGTAAAGCCAAAAGCTACCCGAGAAAGCTAAGAACAAGCCAGTAACTGGAAATACCAAAAGCGATAATGAAACCATGAAACCACCAAAATATAGCTGTAATGGTGGGAAAACGATGAGTGATAGATCAAGAGGAAAACTAACCCTTTCCCTTAAAGAGAGATGAGAGTTTCACTATTGATTATCTTTCAAGCACTTTTCACCATTACATTAGGAAGATAAAGGATAATTCACTAGATTCAATCTCCACACAAAGATGATAGATTGAATTCTGAATGAATTAAGAATGTTAGGATGATCCCTTCTTCCTTTGTTTGATTTAGAAAGGAAATTGATTGAATTATGTAGTGCCAAAGTGACAAAGAATTGATTATAACTTGAGATCGGAATATGGGATGAATCTATACACTTGGATTTGACAGTAAAATGTCAAGACAAAGTCACCCTATGAATTTAACAAAACGTTGTCTAGACCATGGCGGGAATGTACACGGTCCTCCGAAAAATCCGTGAAACGAAAAGGATTTTTCCACCTCTGCAAATGAAGCCTGAATTAGAAATTATAGTTGCCCACTTGCCATCTACACATAGAAAAAATAGGGAAACATGTTGGGATTGGGGGTTTGCCTTTAGGTCAAACCCTAGTTTTGGAATTAACCAAGTAATGAAAGAAAGTACTTGCAAGAAGATGTAAATGAAAGACTGAATTGTAAATCACCTCAAGGGAGGTTGTAGTAGCAATGTTGATACAAATGATTGTATGAAATTGTATGTTAAAATCAATCTCCTCTTCTATGGTTGAATCCTTGACTTGAATGCAACACCTAGCCTTGAAGAGAGACTTGAGAATGTTTGAATGCTCTTGATCGCTTATGACCTTATCGAAATTCGACCTATTGAACTTATGCAATTTCTGCTTATGAAAATGAGAGGACAAATTCCCCTTAAATACATGTTGGTGGATTTGAATTTCGTCACGGGATGCCATCGGGGAGATTTCCCGCTCACTGCACAACCCATAATGCATGCTCTAGAAAGATCCTGCCCCAAAATAAGGCAGAGAAAGGGGTGCCATGCCCCTGTCCTACCTCTTTCTCGAGGGTAGAGTGCAGATAGAGTGATGTAGAGGCCAAGGAAGAAGCTATTTTTGCAAGCCGAGCACTCTCCAGTCTCCGATCAGGCTAGAGGATTCGAGTTCACATGTGTGAGGACCCTAATGCAGTCATAAATTGCTAGGGTGGCAATTTTATGACACTACATTTAGCCCCCACTTTAGCAAGAGCATAAGCATATGTGGATATTGCCAATAAAGTACAAGGAAACAAGATTGAAAGACTTTCACCACATCAAGGAGGCAAGATGCACCAAGCCCCCAATGGAGTTAGGATCTTACGACTTCGATTGACAAAGTAAAAGGGAAGATCGAGAAAGGGAGAACCATGACTGCAAGTAGCAAAGTTCCTTTCACTATCTGTCATGAAAGAAAGGATACTAAAGATCACAAAGAAAAAACAAAGTTCACTAAGTAATTCTAAGTATCACAAGAAGGAAAGTATGAGCGGAGTGTATGCCCCCACGTTAAAGTGATCGCACGCGCCTTATCGAGAGTGATTGTTTTAAGGTAGGATACACCCAAGAGAAAAAGAAGAGAGGGAGCACGTTATCACAAGGATTTAGCCCCCAATCGAGGTATAAACCCAAGGATAATGAACACAACACACAAGGTAGTGTCGCTTTCCTCGGGGTCAGTATGCTGAATGATAACTCATGTATATCATGTATGTATATGCATATAATAATCTTCATTCCCCAAAGAAGGACACTACCTTAGAAGAAAGGGAAGAGAGGATTTTTTTTGAGTTAACATGAAAGAGATCAAGAGAAGATCTCAATTATTTGCATCGTCCCCAAGTAGATATTAAGGGAACAATAGAAGAACATGGATACACATAGAAGAATGGTCACAAAAGAGAAAGAAAAGAGAGAGAAAGATCTGCACTGCTAATATTACTAATCTAGCATGACATCTGCCTCCCAATTTTGCTGATCACTATTTCGGGAAGGCGAGAAACATGCCAAAGGAGTGACATTGAGCACAACAGATGGAGTTGTCACAAGATCCAAACAAGGACTATGCTCATGTTGTAAGTCACTTTGTTTGATTCTAGGAGCTAGGATTAAAGTTTGTGAAAACTCATCCGATAAATGTTTGTCCACGTCAACATACTCATACTCACTATCAAAAGCATTAGGAGTTGTATTTCCATTATGAATAAAATTTTCACCCATTCCTTCATCAAAGTTTAAAGCAAGAGGAGCAAGAAAATGAATAGGAGTAAAACCATCACATGTTTTATGCAACTTATGAATTGGAGATGTTGGTTGAACATCTTGCTTAGGAGAAAAGGGAATCATGTCAACTATTGGAGTCTGAATAGATTGAGTACTTTGAGGGATAGCTTCACGAGCTCGAACACGACGTCTTCATTGGCATTCTCTCACACAACGATTTCGTCAAGTCTTAGTAGAAGGCTGAGAAGGAGGAGGAACCTTTGAAGAAGTAAGAATGGTTTTCTCCTTTATAGTGGAAGGTTTAGGTTGAGGTCTTTTTGGTTGGAAAAGTGGAGAAGCATGCCTCTTCTCTCAATAAGAGGAAGGAGGTGGAACTGCACCATAGAAAGGAGGAATATTAGGTGTAGGAAGGAGACCAAGTCCATCATGGGGAGGAGGGATAGATCTAACCTTGGGAAGAATATTGGTGTTCTCCTTAAGAGAAGGTAAAGTCACATCCATAGGAGTAGGTTGACAATTTTCCTTAGAAGGAAGATTAGTTCTATTCAAGAGGGGAAGAACCTCATCTTAAAGAATAATAGGAATGTCAAGTGTTGGTGATCTAGGTTGACTTAAGGATAATATCATATCATTATTCCATTTTTGATAAGATTTAAATTGAGCATCACTCCTTGATGGAAGAGATTGAAATTATTGAGGCCAAAAGAGATCAATAGGAACACCGGGGATTCTTTCGGATGGACAAAATAAGCTATGGTTCATAGTTATGATTTATCCATTGTGAGGAAATTTAAGACACTTGTGGATTGGAGAAGCAATATCCTTCATGGAAGATAGCCAAGGATAGCCCAACTTCACACGGAATTTCTTAGAGGAAGGTATGATAACAAAGTCAACATCCATGGATTTATTATGGACTTCAACAAGAAGGGTGATAGAACCAATGGTAGGATAAGAGAAGACATCAAATAACTTCACAATAACATTAGAAGCATCATATAGTGGTTTATTCAATCGTAAAGTGAAAAGATACTCTTCAGTTATGACATTAACCATTCAAGAGGATCAATTAGGGCACCACGACAAGGGATATCCTTAACCTTTGCTACTATGTATAAAGGGCTATCAGGTGCTCTAATGGTCTCACTAGGGTCAAATTTAATACAAGGATCCTTAGGTGTATCTTGTTTTTCTACCATATTAACCAAATTTGGAGCCATACAGATGAGTGTTTCAGAAGAGAGAGAATTAGGCACAATCTCAATAATGTTAGAGGTATGAGATGGCAAGGGATCAGTGAAAATCTTAAGATTTTGATTAGGAGGAGCAACTGATTTATTCCCTTTATAATTCACACCTGCCACAAATATAGTATTATTATCAATAAAGTCTTGAACCTTATGTTTCAATGCAAAACATTTCTCAGTATCATGACCAGGTTGACGATGAAATTGGCAAAAGGAATTGTTATCAAAATGAGGAGATGTAAGTTTGGAAGGATCAACTTGTTTTATAGGAGGAAGTTTGATAACATTTCTATGCAAAATTGAGACATAATACTATGCAAAGATTCATTCAAAGGAGTAAACTATCTTTGTCTTTGGAAAAATTTAGAAATAGGAGGCACACCTGTTGTAGCATTCACATGGTTGTTGTTGATTGGATCATTGAACTTGATGAAGCTTTTTGTTGGTTTGAACTTTGCAAACGGTTGTTGAACACTCTCCCCCTTATCACTCGGAGCCATAAGAGTGGATTGCTCCATTTGACTCACAACCAGTTGATAATTTTGGAGCGTTGTGCACAATTGTGGAAAGGAAGTGAACTCAGATAAAATAAGCTTTTCCCTGATATCTTTTTGTAAATTAGAAATAAAAATTCTTTGAATATCATTATCAGGCACATGAGAAGAAATTTGAGCACACAAATGCTTAAATATCTACCAATGAAATCAGTCACTTTCTCTTTAACACCTTGATTACAATGCATTAAATCAGTCAAAGTAATTTTAGGACCAATGTTGTTTTGAAATTGTTGGATGAAAGCATTTGCCAGTTGTTGAAAGGAAGTGATATAATAAGAAGGCAAAGAGCAATACCATTGTAAATCCTTATCTTTTAGCGTTCTTGTAAAGAATTTTGCAAGCAATCTTTGATCATAAGCAAAATCAGTACACAAGGTTTGAAATGTTTTGACATGCATAAGAGGATCACCTTTTCCATTATAGAGTTCCAATTGAGGGATCTCAACATGTTTAGGTGGCATGACTTTAACAATATCAAGAGAAAGTGGGCTCGCAACATCAAAGGTGGGCAAACTAAACTTGGATTGACTCATGGAAGCAATTTGTTGTTGTAGGGAAGACACAGTTTGGGCAAGATTGTTGATTGTCATTTCGGTAGAATAATTTATGTTAGACATAGGTGATTGAGAAGATGGTGTGATGTTGTTGAAAGAAGGCATGGACTGAGAATAAGGTGGTGGGACACTATGGTAAGTAGGCATTGGTGATGATTGGGTAGGAAAAGGGACACTTAAAGGGGGAATAAAGTTGTTGAAGGAATTTCCCCCTTGTGTCACACTAATTGGTTGAGGAATAGTAGGAATACTCATGGAAGACATAGGTAATGACGAAGGATAAAATGAAGAAGAGGGATTGCCCCCATGACCTATGGTTGTAGGAATTCCATTTTGAGTTGAAGTATCCTTGATGTTGGAGGTGAAAGTAGGAATACTAGTCATAGGATTGGTCAAAGGAATAGATAAATTATCTTGTGTTGAAGGTTGTGAGTAACCTAGGGTTTCGACACAACTCTTGATATGAATGACATTAGAATCAACAATATGTGCAATGCCACACAATATATCAATTCCATTATTATCACTTTGAAGCATGCGTTTAAGACCTTCAATTCTATTTCTCATTAATTTGCATTTCATTTGACATTTTTGAAAATCAAAATTCAAATCAAATTACATTTCTTGCTAATTTCCTATAGCACACATAATTTTTCCTAACTTCCACTTACTCTGAGTCTAACTCTCAATCACTTTTTTTTGACTAATAAATCAATTCAACTAACTAATCAATCAAATTAGTATTC
The DNA here is from genome assembly GCF_030272615.1 of Cryptomeria japonica. NCBI lineage: Eukaryota > Viridiplantae > Streptophyta > Pinopsida > Cupressales > Cupressaceae > Cryptomeria > Cryptomeria japonica. The sequence continues at coordinate 745,974,363 of NC_081414.1, read as the reverse complement.
TAATTAGTTAATTAATCAATCAATGTTGTCTAAGTTCCAATCAATTCCCTTAACTTCTTAATCAATTTAGTTGATCTCTCAATCAAACCTAGTAAGCATAAGCAATTCTCTCCCACCAAATTGTCACCTGAATCTCAACTGAACTGATAAAATCAATTCTCAAATGTACTTCAACCTTCCAAACAATCCTGCCAGAATCTATAAATTTATCATCAATTTCCCTTTTCTAGCAACCACTACCTTCGAATTTTTGTGTTCATATCCTGCAAGTTTTTATAGCACAACTCTGAGAGCCTAATGCAGAGTAGGGGAAGGTACCAAAAACACACTAACAAAAAAATTCCATCTCAACACAATGACTACCCAAGCATGGAGATCTTTCTCCCAACTCACCTAACAACCTTGAGCCCTTAAGGAATAGGTCACATAGCATATTTTTAAGGTTATGGTTTCAAACTCTTGTCTCACTTTCATAGTTGACTTCACAAGGTTTGTAACAACTTATCTAGCCCAACCAATCAAGGGTTTCAGACTTTTAAACCCTTAACTCCAATAGTTCCTTCACAACCTAATAATCGACATGTAGCCCTTGATTTCTCCTAAACCATGGATAACCTCTAGTTTTGACTGATATCAACCAAAGGGAAGTATTTTTGAATACCCTTTTAGGCCTTCCACAACATATTAATACCCTTTTAGGCCTTCCACAACATATTCCAACCTTTCCTAGAGGTGTTTTGTAACAAAGGTCCAAAAGTGGTTTGCAACTTCTGTAATTAGGCCTAATTAGGTCACTTTTATAAAACAAGTACTCTAAATATTCACTAAAAACACCAAAAATATTCATGAACAGTTCACACTCACCATGTGGGGTTAGATTATGTAGTTTATTCCAACAGTTCAATTCAATTTGTTGTTACTTTACCAAACTCTCGTCTAAACTAGCTTATAACATGTATATATCAAGTTGGGATTGCACAAACCCATGCAAACTCCATCCCTTACTCTCAAAAACACCATGAACAATGAAAAAAAATGAAAAAAATTCTTTTCACCGAGTGTGACAATATTTTCATCGGTGGAATGGCTTGCAAAACATATTTTTTTTCCCCACCCTTTGAAACCCTAGGTAAACATGTAGTTTGCATAAAAATGCCTCTAAATCCCTTCAAACTTAATAGAACTTGATGCCACCACCACCAAGTGGAAGCTAACTCACTCTATTCAATAATGTAAGTCTCATGTCCGTATCACACTGTACAGGGCCATGCAAACCTCGAGATCAACAATAGACATAGTAAATTCACATGAAAACAGAGTTGAATCTTATTGCTTGATAAACCAGTTTTAACAACAACCTTTTCCTCGAGGTTTGGGAGGATTATTTAACATTTTTACATGAATTCCAATGGTCTCTAGCTGAAAACATGAGTGTTCATCTTCCCCTTCTAACTAAAATTGTCATTGTTGCAAAAGCAAATTTACAACATTTTTAAAAAAGTTGACAACATTAACCAACCTGACTCCAAATGACTCAAAGACATCAAAAAATGGTCCTAATGGAATAAAAATATGACTTGAACCTACCAGAAGACCTTGACACATATTCACTTCGAATTGTCACTGTTCTAGGTGCTCCTACACCATACACTCAACCTAAAAAAAGCTCATGTCCCATCAAGGTTGTATTGCAGTAGATTATGCTTCTTCACATCATGTATTTGGCCTTCAAATGCTCCTCCATCGGGTTATCCCTTCCACTCGATCATGTACTAAAAATTTGCATCATCCTTTACCCTTTTGAACTTGCTTTCACCTTGCCATTGTCTTATCCTTGCAAATTGATCTGTTAGCTTCCTTCTACCCTATTCCTCATCAAAATTGGATGTTTATCTTGTCTTCATACCTACAAACAAGTCTTTATCAGATGTCCCATGAAAGTCCTTCTTCCTTACCCTTGCTGCATATTCAAACTCATCCATTTGGTTTTGCCAAACAACCTTGTTCATTTCACTACTTGCCTTCACATCTACTTTTAGGTTCTCTATCTTTAGGAACCCTTTGTAATTAGGTCCACAAACCTCTATCACTAAGACCTTTGTACTATAAGGTATACCATCTCTTAGCTGTTAGACTCTCGCTTCCTACCAACATCTTACCCAATCAGTGGACAAAGTATATTTCCTACCATAACCTCTCTAGGTCAATCTTCCCTTTCCTCTGTCACCAGGGTCTCTGCCCCAAGAATATCTATCTCCTCATATTTATTAAAAATTGTGTTGTCATATTTACATACTTCTTGTTCCAACAATGGACAAAGAATTGTTTCTAGCTCAATCTCATCATGCTTTTCTAAGCAATCTTACCTCTCTACAACCACTTCATCCTTTGTCTTCTCTTGAACTGCATTTAACATCTTCCCATCATCTTCACCTTTGCCTTCCAACACTGAATCAATCTTCAAGCTTACTGTCCCAATACCTTTTTCATTTGCAATTGCTATACACCCTTCTTGTTTATCTTCCACAAGATCCATAAATTCTTTCTTACCCAACATGATCACCCTCGCTGCCTTACTCTGTCCTTTATCCTCTTCCACCAATGGAGTTAATGTAAAAGAGATTCCATCCTTCCCAATCTGATAGGTGTTATTCCTTCCATCATATAAGGAATATCTTTCAAATTGCCATGGTCTCCCTAGTAATAAATGACACACACTCATATGTATCATATCACACAATATGTTATCCTTGTAGTCACCAATATGAAACTCAACAATATATTTCTCCTTAACCAAAATAGAATGTTCATTATCCAACCAAGAAACATTATAGGGTGTTTCATGAGGTATCCTTGCCAGATTCAATTTATCAACCATTTCTTGTGACACCATGTTATCTATACTACTAGAGTCTACTAGTACCTTACATACCTTTCCATTGCACTTGGAGGCAGTTTTAAAAAGTGCTCTTATTCGTATCATCTCCTTCTCTTCAATCGATTCCTTAACCAAGGTATTCCCTTTAGGCATCTTGTCCCTTCAACTTCAAAATGCAACTTTGCACCCTCAAAAGATCTACTTCCTAAGATTTGATACCACTTAATGCAGAGAAGGGGAAGGTACCAAAAAAACACTAACAAGAAACTTCCATCTCAACACAATGACTACCCAAACATGAAGATCTTTCTCCCAACTCACCTAACAACCTTGAGCCCTTAAGGCATAGGTCACATAGCACATTTTTGGGGTTATAGTTTTAAACACTTGCCCCACTGTCATAGCTGAATTCATAGGGTTTGTAACAGTGACTTATTTATCCCAACCAAACAAGGGATTTAGAATTTTAGAACCCTAACTCCAATAGTTCCTTCACAACCTAGTAACCGTCTTGTAGCCCTTGATTGTTGCTAAACTAGGTATAACTTCTAGTGTATGTCTAACATCAACCAATGGGTAGTAGTTTTGAATACCCTTTTAGGCCTTCTGCATCATATTCCAACCTTTCCTAGAGGTGTTTTGTAACAGTAGGTCTAAAAGTGGTTTGCAACTTCTGCAATTAGGCCTAATTAGGCCACTTTTATAAAACAAGCACCCTAAATCTTCACTCCAAACACAAAAAATCTTCATGAATAGTTCACACTTTCCATATAGGGTCAAATTATGTAGTTTATTCCAACAATTCAAGTCAATTTGTTGTTACTTTACCAAACCCTCATCTAAACTAGCTTAGAACATGTAGATACCAAGCTAGGGCTCATACAAACCCATACAAACTCTATCCCCCTGCTCCCAAAATCACCATGAACAATGAAAAAACATGAAAACTATCCATTTCACTATCACAATAATTTTACCAGTGGAATGGCTTGCAAACCATATTTTTGTTCCCAACCCTTTGAAACCCTAGGTAAATAGGTAGTCTACAGAAAAATGCCTCTAAATCCCTTCAAACTTAATGAAAATTGATGCCACCACCACCAAATGGAAGATAACCCACTCCTCTATTTAATCATGTAAGTCTCATGTCCATACCACACTGTACGAGGCCATGCAGACCTCGGGAACAACAATAGACACAATAAACTGATAGGAAAACAGAGTTCAATCTTATTGCTTAATCAACCAGTTTTAAGAACAACCTTTTCCTCGAGGTTTGGGAGGCTTATTTTACATTTTTACATGAATTCCAATTGTCTCTAAGTGAAATTAAAAAATATGTCTGTTCATCTTCCCCTTCTAACTAAAATTACCATTGTTGCAAAATCAACTTTACAACATTATTAACAAAGTTGAAAACATTAACCAAATTGAATCCAAATGACTCAAATACATCAAAAAATGGTCCTAATGGACCTTATTACATCAAAATATGACTTGACCCTACCAAAAGACCTTGAACCATATTCACATCAAATTGTTACCATTCTAGGGGCTCCTGCACCAGAGCTGACATCACACAAGGATTAGAAGAACAATAGGAGTCTCAATGCTCGTGATCAATAATAGAATTCATTCATTTTGTTTAAATTATTTGTTGATTTAAGTAGTATACTCTTATTGGTTTGCATTTTGGAATTTTATAATAGAGCTTGGTTTAGTGGTTACTTAGCATAATCTATTATTCTCATGTTCTCTAATTTTGTAGACAACTATAATGTTAAGGGTTTTTAAGTTTATGGTGGTTTAACTAATACGAGAGATGTTAACCTTAAGTAAGATAGTGCACATAGAAGGATGAGAGCCATGTAATATATTATATAGGTCAAGAGAAGAAGGTCTATCAATGGTTGGGTGTAGTTTGAAATGACTGATTACATGTGGTCACTATTTCAGCTAGAGTGACTTATAAGGTGCATACTCAATCCTATTTTGGAGGATACTCGACTTCAATGTTTGTGTTCTAGTAATAGTTTAAGGCTAGGTAAAGCTATAAGTCTATGTGATTTTTAGTGTGTCATCTTGTCTTGGAGTTCTTATCTTTTATATTTGGGTATGATGGAAGATGAGATAGTTATGGTCAAAGTGATGGTCACTAGGAAGTTCTTATAAATATTCTATGAAATAATGGAGTCAATTGGTATAATATTGTTATACCATTGCTAGATATTTTATATTTTTTTGGATCATAATTTTTCTCTTGGAAGGTATATAAAAAGTGGGACAATGTTGGGATTAGGTGTGTTAGACACCTTGATAGTCCTAGTACTTTAATTATTTATATTTTATAATATTTTATGCGTCTAAATAAAAAAGGGTGTCTCACTTTGGTATCTATTTATCCATGTGTATTATATTGTATGAAATATGTATAAGAATATGTAAGATCACTCTACTATGTAAGATGTGCAACATCATATATGACACTATAATTGTGTAAGAAGTTCTATAACACAATAAGAGTACAATTTTAGGGAGTTAAGAAGTGGTTTATGAATCTTTACCGACTTATGATGCATGCTATGAAAGATCCCAGAGAATCATTCTAAAAAGGTTAAAAGACAAATATTTTGCCAAAATTGAATTTGGGTCATGATAATTATTAACATGTGGTATTTTAGGGCCTTGTTTGGGCCCTATGATGATGTTTTTTGTTGTGATTTATAGGCCTCCTTGAATTTATATATTGAGGGATTGATATGGAGGCATTGCTAGATGTATTTTGTAGGAGCGAACTATTGGAATTCCTCTAGAGTAGCATGATGTTAATTTCTCCATGTTAAAGAATTTATAATTATATATTTTGAGTCGTGGAGAACAAGGGGCTCACCAAGGGTTCTAGCTATGGAGGGGATTATTTGCACCCACCCCATAGTATAGCTATAAGTCAACACTTATAATTACACTATGAGACAGGTGCAAATAATCCCCCCCATAGATGGCACGATTATAATTCTAGAAACTCTAACATTATCAAAGAGTATAACAAGACAATATTTATAAATATAACCTAATCAACATGGATTTTATGGCACATGGCCTAACATGTATGGAAACCTATATTTTTCATATTGACAACCTCATTATTCTATCTAAGAATACAATAAATTAGACACTAGTAAACAAACAATCTACAATAAGAGTAGAAGATAAAGTCACACAACTGAATACACATACTTATATTTAAATTGTCTATTAACTTAAGCAAGTGTTAAAGTGAAAAAAAGAAAAAAAAAAGAAAAAGAAGAAGAAGAGCAAAAAAATATTTGATTAAAGCAACCGTTATATCAAAATCATTCAGTTTTCCATATAATGCTTTAGAATTATAGATATATTAACAAGCATTATTTACAAAGTTAGAATGCCCCATATTTTATTACGAAGATGCTAAATACTTCAAAGGAAATCCTTGTAAGAAGACACAATTTAATAATGTATTTAATTAACAAATGAGATTGCATCTAGACATCAAAAGGCATCACCCCACAAGGCATATTATAATTGAACCATCCATTGAATGTATCTTATTAGAATTGTCTACAAGTTAGTATGTATCTACGCTATTTTAATTGAACCCATCTGTTACGAGTCAACTATCAGAGTTTACAGCTCGAATATCGTTGTAATTTCGTTCAGAGCCTTCAAGACTTGCATGTGGTTAGTTTAAAGATCTTGTATTTATTATAACTATTTTAATATAGCAGACGATTTTATCCATTCTGAGCTTGGAAAACATTAGTGTTGGGAGTTTCTACGGCGAATTTTAGTAAGGAATTGCATTTTGTTGGCCATTGCTTTTGGTTTGAAGATCTTTGTAGCAAAATTATAGGTAATTAGAGATGGGCACTTAAATTTGACAGTTCTAAATTAAATCAACGATTTAAATTAACAAATATAAGAGATAAGTTATTTTTTTTAATATTTAGATCTTAATTTTCTTGCGAAAAAATATCAATTTTAATCCTGATTTCATATCAAATCATAATTCAGATCTTAATAAAGAAGACATATTAATGATTGTCATCAAATCTATTCACTCTAAGCTATCTCATAAGTCAATTGGCCAGTACTTGCCTAGTTAATTTGTAGTTGAAATAGTAATTTATTAATTTTAATTAATATATTGTTGAATTTAATTTAATTTATTTTATATTATTTATCTTTCTTGTTAATTATTTTGTTTTATATTATTTATCTTTCTACAATTGTGTCATCTTAGCTGCATTAACTCTAATCATAATATTAACCTAACCTTAATACTAATTAAACCCTAATGCTATAATCCCATTTTAAATCTTAGGAACACCAACTCCAATCCTAATTGAGCCCTATTATTAACTCTAACCCTAATATTTTTAATTAAACATTTTTAATTATTATAATAGAAAAACAAGAACATTAATTTACAATATAAGATAGTATATCATAAAAGATAACATAATAAACAATTTTCTATTGTAATGATTTTTCTTCATAATTTTCTCTTAAATATACATGTTAAGATAAATTGAAAAATATGTCAAAATATATTATAGTGTAAAAATTTATTTTTCTTCATAATTTTCTCTTAAATATACATGTTAAGATAAATTGAAAAATATGTCAAAATATATTATAGTGTAAAAATTTAATGTTATTTATAATGTCAAATATAAATTAAAAATAAGACCTTTTATGAATAATAATAATAGCAATCTAAACAAAATCACTCAATCAAACAATTAATAGTTTTATTAATATATAAACAATAAACAATTAATAATTTTGAATAAAGCAAATCTATCCGCCTCCAGAAAATTTTAAGAAAACGACATCAAACTTTTCCTAAATTTTCCTATTATTACCTATATTTCCGGCTATATAGTTGCCACTAAATCCATTTATTTTGGATTTCCTAAAAATCCGCTCTATTATTATCACTATTTTTTCAAGTCCTAGCTGGTCCATGTCTCAACATGGTATCGATGGACTGATCCAAGAGGGGTCAGTAGCTCAGTGGTAACTACTGATACCCTTCCGGTTGTTCACTTATCTTTCTTAAAAATAGTTTTTGCTATATTTCATATAAAATTATAAAGTATAAAAATCAAATCTACAAATTATGATAGTTTTTATGAGAGTTTTTAGGTTTTAACAGATGATATTATGAAGATTGGAATGGTAAAAACTGTCTAAAAATCTATGACATTTTAACTGAAGTTAATCGGTTCATTTGTCTGGCCTAAAAATAGTTTTGGCTCTTCTTCATATAAAATGATACAGGTGTAAAAATGTAAATCTGCACAGCTTGATGGTTTTTCGTCACACTTTTTAAGTTTTACAGCATTGTGGAGATGTATTATGAAATTTGGAATGCTGAAAATTGTCTAAACATCCAGTACAGAAGTTTTTTTTGGTAGAGATTAACTGCCATTTATTTTATATCCAAAAGAAAATGGTCATTAAACCCTTAATAGTATTTCCTTATACCATAACTTGTGTGACTTAAGATAATTCAAGCATGCTTTCATGTGAAAGGATAAATTGTAAAATTAAATATCAATTTAGTAATCCCATTAATACCATTTTGTTTTCCTTTCCAATAATATGAGAAATTTATAGTCCTCTTTTAATAAAGCACTTTGATTGCTGTCAAACATCTGCCTCAAATTGAAAACAACATTTCTTCACAGCTCTTTGATGTCTACAGATCGCCAGTTTTCCGTATTCATTTAGGGACCAGGCTTAACATCCACGGCCTTTGCCTTTACCACTCTGTCCTCGTTTGTCTAAACTCTATACTGCATTTAATTTACATTCGTAGATATCTTGAAAGACACTCAATTTTCATAAATCCATTTTAAATTCTTATTAAAATAGGTGGGTGGATGTTGAAACGGCTAAAGTTATTCTGGTTTCAAAGCAGATCTTTCCTACAGCTTGAGAGCAACGTGTTAGTCAATAGCTCTGTACTATCGTTTTGGACTCTTGTCGTTTCATATTTATATCTTGTAGGTAAGATATTTATGTTAGTAGTTCTCACAGTTGTAATATTTATGATTTTAATTTAATGACGAATATTATTTAAATAAATTAAATATTTTTCTTTCACAATAATAAAATAATAAATTTCAATTTTATTTCTAATTCATTTGTTTTTTTTAAATTGATGTTTTCCTTGTTAACAAATTGAAGTTTACTTTAATTATTCAAATACATAATATATATGATATTAATTGAATAGATCAAGCATTGTTATAATGATGCTCTTACCTTTAAATATGGGACAACATGTGATGAAATTCGTAGAGACTTCTCATCATTTGCTAGGAATAATGAAGGGATTCAAAAAAGGAAGTGTCTTGAGTATCTTCTCTCCATTCTTTTTTTACATATCAAATTGTAGACAACTAAAATTAATTAAATTAAAATTTAGATAATTTAAGCCTTTCCACATAATTAATTGAATTAATTGTGTTGGTCTTTATTCCTCTTAAAATTAATTAAATCTTATTTAATTAATTTTATCATTGCAACCTTATAATTAATTTATCAAAAAGTAATTATTCCCCATTCTTCTAAAATCATTTCAAATATAATTTATTTCTTCTAAACCTTTCTTAGTTAATTAACTTCAATTAACTAAGCTAGTAATGTGATTCCTACAAATCACTTCTTATAATCCTCACTTAGTCTAATTAATTCTTCCATAATCATGCTTATCATTATCCTCCAATTTTAAATTCCATAATCATGCTTATCATTATCCTCCAATTAATTAATTCTCTCTCCTTATGTCACATCCTCCTAACTTTCCCACTTGCACTTTAATCACTCATTAAGCCACCTAATCAATCTCCTTAATCATTTGCACATTCTTAATCACCTTGATCCTTTCAAAGAAATTCAAATTCTTTGAATCTCTCCATGCATCCTCTTCCCAAGGAATTTTTAATTCCTTTTCTCATTTAGTCTTCCCACACATCCTCTTATTTTAGAATTTTTAATTCCTCCTTCCTTCCCTCAAGAAATTTTATATTCCTTTTCTCTTCCCAATGTATTTGGGAGCTCTTCCTCATGTACCTTGAGAGGTGTGGAGACAATAAATGTCTTTATGACAAATCTCTTGGTCTCCACACCTTGTCCTCTCAATCCTCTCCTCCATTTCAAATCAATCTCAACCCTTCATCCCAAATTAATCTTGGTCTTTCATTTGGACCTCTTCCAATATATAAATTGGAGTCTCCTCTCCTCACAAATCATCCACTTTTCATAAATTCTTATGTCATCCATTTGAGATCCAAAGTCATCCATGGTACCCTCATAATGTCAAAATCCCATCTAAGCCATATCCATCTCATCCACACTTATCCTTTAATACAATTCAATCTTGTTGTGTAGTGGAGAGCATTCCACATCCCATCTTGGAGCCAATCCAATCAAGTGGAGAAGAGGTGCATTCTTCATTTCACCTAAGGCTCAATCTGAGGGAGGAGAAGAAGGTATATGAGTTCTCATTTGCATTGTCTCAAGATTTTATATGTTTTTATGAATATTCTATGCATTTGGATTCTCTAACCATTTTCTCATCTCCACAAACATTTTAGATAGCATATTGGCCATAGTATTGTCCTTCCCCTTTTTATATACTATACAGAATTCATACCACACATCTTAGTGATGCATTTTTATTTCTCTAAAGAAGATAACCATGATCAATTTTGACTTTGAGATGTCTACTCATTAGGTACAACCTTCATTATTTTAGTATATGAATAATAGATCACATTTCTTTCTCAAAAAAGGATTTGAGTTGATTCTTACTCTTCAACTGATGGTTCTAAAAAGAAATGGGCCTCTAGTAGTTGCATGAGAATTAATCTTATACCATTTCCTAAAATATCACACTCAATAGTAAAATACTTAGTAAAGTCTAAAGTGGCTAGAACTAGAGTGGTACACATAGCCTCTTTTTTTACAGTCAAAAGCATCCTTCTTCAATAGAGTTATAGGGGGTGCTACCTTGCAATCAATATTATTTATAGATCCTCTATACTAAGTAGTGTGTCCTAGGAAACCCCTCAAGTTCACAATGGTTTAAAGAATAGACCACTCTACCATATCCTTTGTTTTTTAGAACCAACATGTACTCCTTTATACGACACCATGTGACGTAATCAATTTTCCTCATTGAGTCCAAAAACACACTTGGAAGGTTTACATAAAGTTGTAGATAGTTTTGAGAACATGTAACAATCGATCTGCATGATGTAAACCTTAAAGTGGCTTCAAGATAAAATTAATCAAAACAAGAAATATAGATGGAGAATTAGTATAACCCAATGATATCACTGGAAACTTATTATGACCTGAGTTATGAATCCTAAATGATGTCTTAGGAGCATCTTCTTCCTTCATCCAAACATGTTGATAAATTGATTTAAGGCATTTTTTTATTAAAAATATAGCTTCATTTAATTCATCTAGAAAATTACTAATGCTTGGAATGGGAAATTTATTGTTGGTGGTGTACATGTTTAGAACTATATAGTCCAGAATTGATGGTGAAAAGAATCCCATGTAGCTTACTATATTTTACACAATAACATCACTTTATATCATTAAAGAGAATCAAAGTTTAACAATAGCTCATGCACATCATATATAAATCTTAGGAGTTTTGCATTAGGATTGAGGTGCCATCTACCTTGTAAATTCTATTACATGGTTCCAACATCCTTCGAAAGTGTCCTAAAGCACTTAGGATGTGTAGAGAAAATATTTTGTAATATTTATCTGCCAACATTATTTGTAATGCATTCATAAAGGGGGATGGGTTACACTAGCAAGGATAATAGTGGGTTGTAAACACAAATAATTAATATTGATTTCAACACTTATGGATGTCTAGAATAAGATATTTAATGACCTAAGAAAATTAAAAAAAAGTGACCTATGGGCTTCTCCAAGTGGGAGTATGGAAGAGGCAACATGTGTCTCTTAGTTTTTAGTTATTTATTACATTTAATGTAATGTTTCTCTTGCAAGTATAGGTGTCCATGTTGGAGGAAAAGTATTGGAAGTTGAATCAATGTCTTCTCAAGTTCTGTGGAGGCAATCCAAGGGTTGTGGACATGTGTAATGAAGACTCTTCTTTGGAAAAATTTATTGGTTGTTTTGGAGCTCTTACCATTCTATAAATTCAACCTTTGGGTGTAGATTTTATGAGCAACAGTTGAATGTAGTATTTAACTCATGACTATAGGACATAGCAAGCCTCTTGCAATTCAAGTGAGAGAGAAATCAATGTATTTGTGTTGATTGCATTGAGAGTTACACAAATATTGTACAATGTGATAACGTTAGAGATGGATGTGTTTCACAGTGAGAAATAAAACAATTAGTCGCAATGCAACCTTATAACGATATTGACATTATAGATATTCATGATCATCTATATTCAGTTGATTATGAATGTGTTTATGATTTAGTAGTTACAGGTACATGTATTTTATCTAAATGCAAAATTTAACTCCATTAAGTTTGTAAATCAAAATTTACTTTTGTACTATAAGTGATTGTAACTTGTGGTCTACAAGTGATGTTTTCGTTATGGTTGCTAGTCTTAACAATACACAAGGTGTAGATTATTATCTACAAAGATGCATGCAACCAAAATGCAAATTGCTACAAACAATGGAAGATGGTGAAGGGCAAGAATATCCCACTAGATCATTCCTTGTTGAAGGCACCTATTATCAACTAACATAGATAGATAAAAATAGAAACTTTGCCAAAAAGAGGTCATGGCCAACAAAAGTGGAGGTTTCTTATTGAAGATCGTGAAAGGATCTTAGGGAGAATAAAATATAGAGAGGATCCAAATTATATGTACCAAGATATTTAAGTTATTTGAAAGTAAGTTTGAACTCATAGTTTAAAGGACCATATATTTACATATTTATTCTTTGAATGATTAAATTTAGAAACTAATGAACATGATACATTATTCCCTTGTGAGTATGTTCTTACATATCAAGTATGTTGTGGATATTTACATGCATGTGTTGTATAATTTGACATATCAAGAATAGTTTTAGTAATAAGAATATGAAAAATAATGTAATAGCTTAAATCCATAGAGCCTTGATCATTTTTTCCTTCAACCAAAAAATTAAACACCATTTTACACTCTACCAATCATTAAAGTTAGTCCTTATGCTTAGGTAAGGTAATAATACACTACCAAGTGTATTTTCTTAGGGGATGACACTAGAAATATCCAACTATGGTGGTTCAAATAAAGAGTAACAATAATTCCTCTAATAAATTAAATCATAATTTTTATGGTGGTGATGTGTGTCATCAAAGATTGACATAAGACCCACCTACATAATGATCTCATTCATGTCATTCATGTTATTAGAGACATGAAGGAAATAAAGACTATCTTCACCATGTACTTACTAACTCACACAATGTGACATAAATGATGAATACAAAATGTAAAGAGATGATAATTTCACCTTTAGAATATAATTATAAAATTACTGTAAAATAACTACTAACTAAAAACATGCTTTTAATAACAACTAGGTTGGAGTCCTTTCCCTACTTATAAAAAATGTTCCCTTAGTTAGGCTTAGAGAAAACAGTGTATGACTGGCTTATTTACGGTGGAACTATACTCCTCGTAAATCACGGACATTTGCATGCGCTAACACTGTGTTGGCACCAGCAGTTCCTGCTTGTGATCACGACCTAACCTCCAGTACTTGCTGCTGGATTGGGATTAGAACTTCCTATATTGCCTGTGTTGAGATCACGACCTACTGGTGTATTGGCTTCAGTAGTTGCTGGAGGATTGTGACCACGACCTACTGGTGTATTGGCACCACGACCTACTCGTGTATTGGCTTCAGCAGTTGCTGGAGGATTGTGACCACGACCTACTGGTGTATTGGCACCACGACCTACGCGTGTATTGGCTTCAGTAGTTGCTGGAGGATTGGCACCACGACCTACTGGTGTATTGGCACCACGATCTACTGGTGTATTGGCTTCAGCAATTACTGGAGGATTGGCACCACGACCTACTCGTGTATTGGCACCTGACATCGTTTCCTCTCAATGGATAAACTGGTTACAAGCTTTGACATTAAAGGTGCAACCTATATAAGCATTCCAACGCACAATAGTCTATGTGAAGTCTAAACGAGGATTTAATTCTTCACCAAATGAGCACTCATTATTGTTAAACATCTGCATCGAATTTAAAACAGCATTTCCTCACCGCTCTTTGATGTCTACAGATCACCAGTTTTCCGTATTCATTTAGGGATCAAGATTAACATCCACCGCCTTTGCCTTCACCACGATGTCCTCGTTTGTTCAAATTCTATACTATCTAAAAGACACTATCAATTTTCATAAATCTATCTTATATCCTTATTCAGAATAGATGGATGCTCTATTTTTGTTTTTAAATTTTTTTTTAAGTGAAGGTCTATTATGTAAATTGGGATGCTACAAATTGCCCTAAAAATCTATCACTTTTGTAAATTTTTATTTTAGTACAGAAATATTTTGGTGTGAAGATTAACTACAATTTATTTTATATCCAAATAAAAAATGGTCATTAAGCCTTTAATATTATTTCGTTATACCATAACTTGTATAACTTAATATAATTGAAAGGATAAATTGTAAAATCAAATATCAATTTAGTAATCCCATTAATACCATTTTGTTTTACTTTCCAATCATATGAAAACTCTACAGTCCTCTTTTAATAAAGCACTCTCATTGTTGTTAAACATCTGAATCGAATTTAAAACAGTATTTCCTCACCGCTCTTTGATGTCTACAGATCACCAGTTTTCCGTATTTCATTTAGGAACCAGGATTAACTTCCACCGCCTTTGCCTTCACCACAATGTCCTCGTTTGTTAAAGTCTCTACTGCATCTAATTTACATTCCTAGATACCTTGATTGTATTTATCTAAAAGACACTATTAATTTTGATAAATCATCTTATATCCTTATTTAGAATAGATAGATGCTTATTTCTTTATATCTTGTAGGTATATGTATTTAAGATCTTTATGTTGGTAGTTTGCATAGTTGTAACATTCATGATATTAATTTAGTGATCAATATTATTTAAATAAATAAATCATTTTTTCTTGACAATAATAGAATAATAATTTAAATTTTTCTTATAATTAATTTGTTTGTTTTAAACTAATACTTTCCTTGTCAACAAAATGAAATATACTTTATTTATTCAAATACATAATATTTATGATATTAATTGAACAAAAGAGCTTCTAGTTTATAAGGGGTCCACTTATGTGATGTAAAATGATGGAATAATGTAATAAAATAGGCATACTTTGGGGAGGAGATAACCATTGCTATAAGGATGCTCCTACCTTTAAATTTTGGAAGGCATGTGATGAAATCCATAGAGAATTATTCTCGTCATTGGCTTGGAATAATGAAGGACTCCAAAAAATGAAGTGTCTTGAGTATCTTCCATTATTTTATTTTATTTTAACATATCAAACATTTTAGATAGTGTATTAGCCATAGTATTGTCCTCACCCTTTTTATTATAGAATATATGAAAGTCATACCTGCACATCTTAGTGATGCATTTTTATTTTTCTTAAGAAGATAACCATTGCTCCTAGTAAAATTTCAAGTTACCATGATCGATTTTAACATTAAGAATTCTACTCATTAGGTACAACCAACATTATTTAACTGCATGAAGAATAGAAAAAATTTTAGTTTCAAAAAAGGGTTTGAGTTGATTGTTACTCTTCAACTAGTGATTCAAAAAAGGAATGGGCCTATAGTAATTCATGAGAATTAATCCTCTATGATTTCCTTAAATATCACATTTAATAGTAAAATTCTTCTTAAAGTCTAAAGTGGCTAGAACTACAATGGTATGCATAGCCTACTCTAATCTTTCAGATACTATATTAGCTAACTCATTACATTCAAAAGAATCCTTCTTCAATAGAGTTGTAAGGGGTGCTATCATGTAGCCATTTTTCTTTATAGATCCTCTATAGTATCTAGTGTGTCCAAGGAAACCCCTCAAGTTCATAATGGTATACGGAATAGACCACTCTTTCATATCTTTTTTTTTTATAACCAACCTGTACTCCTTTATAAGATACTATGTGACCGAATCACTTTTCCTCATTGAGACCAAAACCATACTTGGAAGGTTTACATAAATTTGTAGATATTTGGGAACTTGTAACAGTTGACCTACATGATGTAAATCACCTTCCCATGTTTTGATATAAATCAATACATTATAGAAGAATGCTAACACATACTTCCTCTTGAAGTGGTTTCAAAATAAATTAATCAAAACTTGAAATATAGATGGAATATTAGTATGTCCCAATGATATTAATAGAAACTCATTATGATTAGAGTTATGAGTTCTAAATGATGTCTTAGGAGTATCTCCTTCCTTCATTCAATTCTATTGATAAATTGATCTCTAAGGTCATTTTTACTAATATATAGCTTTATTTAATTCATCTAGAAAATAATTAATCCTTGGAAGAGGAATTTTATTGTTGGTGGCATACATGTCCATATCTCTATAGTCGAACAATTATGGAGAAGCATCCCATGTATCTTGTATTGTATTTTACATTATAAGATCACTTTATATCATTATAGAGAATCAAAGTTTAACAATAGCTCATGCACATCATATATAGATATTAAAGTTTCGGAGTATATTATAAAAGGTTATCTTTCTTTGAAAATCGCAACTTAGAATAGGTAGAACTCGATTCATTAGGTGAGATTTACAAAAAAAATTTATTACTTGACGAGCTCAACCCAACATATTTCAAGAAGATACAAGACCAAAGGTAGATTCAAATTCAACACTTGTTACCACATAAAATTTCCTCAAAACCCAATGCTTCACTAGTGGTTTTAGTTGACCTTTTATTGAATATTCTAATGCATAAGACAACTGAGGGGGGTGGGGGTGGGGGGTGAATCAGTTGTATAAAAAAATTAAATGTATTCCCTTAAATCATATCTATAGCAACTTAACTTTAACAATTAATCCATAGAAAGATATGCACATGAAAAACTAAAGCACACCATACACAATGAAACACTAGATTTTATATGGAAAACCCTATTAGGAGAAAAACCATGAAAAATGTAATTCTCAATATATGAACACCTATTAGGGTGACACGATTAAGATAATTTTTAAAAAGAAAGGCGCGCTGCAAAAGGGCTCACTGCCTAAGAGAAAGAAAGAGAGGAAAATTTCTAAAATGAAGAAGTAAAAGAAAAAAAATCCACCACTGATGCACCTCTACAACAATAAGATTTGTAGATACCTTTGGCTCATTGATTCCGGTAGCTAACACCTGAAAGTTCACACTTCTCAACACTTTTCACCCACTTGAACATCAATCATAAAACAATAAGGGAGAAAGATCCTCTTTCACACACCTTCATCACATTTCACTTTCTTTCACAACACACATACACTCCTATATTCTCTCTTTATACAACTCTATTTATATCATCCTTACATATGCAAACTCTCCCAAGGTTGATATGCAAAATCTCCCAAGGTCAACTAAGAATCTCAACCAAACACAACTCAAATTAGGTTGACACTAAACATTTCCGCAATGGAAAATAATGTAAAGTGGACCACACCACATCTTAATTAGGGCCAGAATAAGTATCAAACACATTATACAATGATTCATAATTATTAGAGCAATAATATCAAGTGTAAACACTTGAGGTTAGTCAAACCTAGAGTAATAAACATCAAACTTTGAAACCATGCTTTCGAAACCCAAGAACATGTGCCAATTGAAGAGAAACATGTCACATTAATTTTGATAATCTAGTGAGGATTAGTTCAATTAAAGCTGTGAGAGATTTGTCAAAGATTACAAATCCTTCTAATGCTATTTGCAAAGAATTCCATGTTGAAAACAAATAAGAAGAACTTTCAAAGTTATGGAGAAATCTTGTACTAGATTGTTGGAGTTAGTGCACACTGATCCTTATGGTCTAACTATAACATAAGTCAATAAGGTGATAGGTATTTCATGTTCTTAATTGTTGATTAGTCTAGAATGACTTGAATTAATTTCTTAAGAGAAAAATCCAAAGCTCTAGAAAATTTTAAGAAATTTAAGGTCATAGTTGAAAATGAGATAGATAGAAGAATCAAATTCTTGAGATTTGACAGAGGTGGAGAATTCACATTTGATGAATTCAATGTCTTTTGTGAGATCATGCAGGATAAGTAGACATTTGTCTACTCCTAGGACATCAAAGCAAAATGGTGTAGTTGAAAGGATGAATATTTAAAACAATTCAAGAGGCTACTAGGATAATGATGAATGAATCAAGTCTATCAAAAATCTCTTGGAAATAAGTAATACACACTGTAATATACACTCTTAATAGTGTACATATTAGAAAAAATAATGGAAAGACATCTTATGAACTTTGGTATGGAAGGACTCCATCTGTGATATATTTTAGAGTATTTGGAAGTAAATGTTATAGTAGAAGAGATGAAGAAAACTTGGGAAAGTTTGACACAAGAGCTGATGAAGATATATTTCTTGGCTACACTACTACAAGAAAATCTTATAGATATAATAAAATACTATGAAGAATTGTTGAAAGCACAAACTTGAAGGTTGATGAAGACACTTGGAATAATACAATTGTAGAGATGGGATATGAATATGATGAGTCTACTAGCAAACCAAAAGAAGAAAATGCAAAAGAAACAAAGGTACAAGATGATAAGGAAGATTCTCTGAAATTCCTCCTAAGACTTTAAGGTGTGTGCAGAAGAATCATTCAAAGAAATAGATGATTGGAGACAATAATAGAGGTATAATCACAAGAAGTAAAGTTGTTGAAGAATAGGTGAACTTACGTTTAATTTTAGAGACAACCAAAAAAAGTAAAGGATGCTTTCAATGATTAACATTGTATGGAATCTATGGAAGAAGAATTGGAACAGATTGAGAAGAATCAGACTTGGAACTTGTCCCAAGATCGGCTGACAAAAATGTGATAGGAACTAAATGGGTATTTTGGAACAAAATGGATAAGGATGGCCACATAGTGAGGAATAAGGAAAGAATTGTATGTAAACACTATTCACAAGTAGAAGGTATAGATATTTAGGAAACTTATGCTCATGTAGAAAGAATGGAAGTTAGAAAAATGTTTATGGCTTTTGCAAAACATAAGGATTTCAGGGTCTATCAGATGGATGTGAAGTTTTCATTCTTGAATAGAGAATTGAAAGAGAGGCTCACTACCAAAATGAAGAAGAATAAAAGAGAAAGAATCCACCATTGGTGCACCTCTGCAATTGTAAGATCTATAGATACCTTTGGCTCACTGCTTCCGGTAGCTAACACATTAAAGTTCACATTGCTCAACACTTTTCATCCAGTCAAACATCAATCATCAAATAATCAGGGAAATAGATCCTCTTTCACACACCAGCACACTTTACTTTCTTTCACAATACACACACACACACACACACCTGTATTCTCTCTTTATACACCTCTATTTATATCATCCTTACATATGAAAAGTCTCCCAAGGTTAGGTAAGCATCTCAATTGAACACATCTCAAATTAGGTTGGTACTAAACATTCTTGAGATAGAAAATAATGTAAATTAGACCACAACACATATTAATTAGGACCCAAATAAGTATCAAACATGTTATACACCAATCCATAATCATTGGAGCAATAATATGAAGTGTAAACACCCAAGGTCAGCCAAACCTAGAGTAAACACCATCAAAATTTGAAACCATGCTTCTAAAACCCAAAAACACATGCCAAATAAATAGAATGAAGCTAAGGACATTATCAAATTAACTCCAAAAATGCAACACCAAAAACCATAATGCAAAGAAATGTGGAGCATGCATTTCATACAGAAACACTGTCAAACATTGTCAAACATATAGGTAACCAAAAATTTCTCTACACAACAATCCGGAGCACCAAATCTAGAATATAAAATCTCTAAACATTTCTTAACAACATATTTAAAATACATCAATGTATGTACAATATAGAAGATATGTAGATAAAATCTCTCAGCACAACTATACAAAGAATACATCATCAATTAAACCGATCAATTGCTAATGACAACATAAGTATCTTGACATCAATGAAAACACATTAATAGTTCATTTTGATCAACCTTGGAACAATCTCCCCCTTTGTCATTGAGGCAACACATCAACAACAACAACAATGATGATAACTTGCATACCAATTTCTTAAATACACTGTATCTTCCCCTATTTTCCTACACTGCAAGCATCTCATTCTCTTCCCCTTTTCCATCAAGGACAAAGGTGTAAGCATAAAGACTACTAGGTCATTCTGTTCAATTCTTCAAAAATATAAAACTACACCTAGCTCTCCCTAAGAGGTAACCCTAAATCATTAGTCCAAAATAATAATATTCATGAAGTTCACAGACTAATGCATCTCTTAACATTGTTAACAACATATCCAAACTGCATGAGTAGATGTACAATATAGAAGATATGTGGAGCAAATCTATCAGCACAACTATATAAAGAACACAACATCAATTAAACTAATCAGTCACTAATGACAAGAAAAGTATGATGACATCAATGACAACACATTAATATCTCATTATAACTAACCTTGCAACACTTATATCTTACATTAGATATTAAGATAAAATAGAACATCTTATGGTTGATGCAAATCATAGCTAAATCTTGGATCTTCTTTATAATACCCTTAGAACCCATTTGAGGAGGGATAAGTGAATGAAGAACCAATCTTAGGGGAAAAATAATTAGCAAGTTAGTTTCTAATTGCATTATAGTAATAGAGTCATAATAGTTATTATGTAATCTTGTAATAAGCTTATAACAACTTTTGAGCTTGTGTATATTCAAAATCTACATGTGATAGGCTAACTAACCCACTGCAATAAATCTATGATTTTAAATCAAAGATAAGTTTCTTTACTATTCCAGGTCTCTTCTATTGTCTTAACTCTAGGCTACATGGTTGTATAGTCCTTGTTTGGGCCCTTCACCCATTATATATCAATAACTTGAGCAATAATGGAAGTGATTTTCAATAACTATGAGAAAGTTACAATCTTGTGTCTAGACACCAATCTAAGCTAGTTAAATCAAATTCAAGGAAATATTGCAACAAGAAAGATTGTTGGTATGTCTGATTTTTCTCAAATAATGTACGAATTGCTAGATATTATGCTCAAAATGAAGTTTTGATTGTAGAGTGTATAGGAAGATAGGAAAAGAGTTCTAAACCCTAGAAATGAGGATGAAAGTGATGATGATGAATTAGGAACTCAAGGAATAAATTGGGATGAATAAACCCTAAAAATGAAGAATAAGATTAGATCAAAACGCTGAATTTTTTTTAAGATAGGTAAGAGACATATATTGAGATCTCTCTAACTATGTCATGGATGATTTGTATCGTAAGTAATTTATTGATTTCATAAATGATAAGGAATAATTATTTGAGTATAAAGAAATTGAAGATTTGAAAAAATTGAAGCTTGTGAAAACCAAGTTGAAAGGACATATTGTTGTTTGGTTGATTTCCACCAATGAAAATCATCAACCATTAGTTATATTTTATACGAGGAGATATCATGCCAAAAAAAGTGGCACATAGGATGACTAGTAGAAAATGCAAAGCTAAATTGTCAAGTTTACGAGCCACTAAGAATATAACTAACTAGATAAATTTTAAATACTTGTGTAGTTCTAGATGTATTAGTATTGAAGAAAGATGGACATTGTTGGAAACTTGAGTTGTTATTCTTTATAGTCTTTTATGTAAACCCATCTTGTGTTGTCATTTATGTCAACTTGTCTTGTACTGATATGGAAGTAAGAATAGTATCTAGTAGATGTTTCTATATGTAGGAAAGAGTATCTATGTATAGTGTTGAATGTTCTAGTAATGATGAAGATGTTGTGGTACAACAAATGTTTCTATATGTAGGAAAGAGTATTTATGTACAATGTTTAATGTTTTGGTAATTATGAAGATGTTGTGGTGTTTCCAGAATTTTAGTATAGTGGAAGTTTCTATATGAAGGAAATAATATTTAATGTCTCAGGGAAACAATGTCTTGCATTCCTTTGGTTTGTGAAGATTATATGCTATGGTTCTACATATAATATCTATGCTTTGTGTACATTGTAATATATATCTTGAAGATACTCTATAGCTTATTTGGCTAAGTTGATTACAACTATTTTTGATAGTAAGGATTTTTGTCATAATAGGTCCAGAAAAGGTTTGGTGGCTTCTAGATATATGGATTCAAGTGCTGCAGTTTGGAGGATTTGTTTAGGTGATCTATGCAATGTTTCAGTTTAGTTTTCAAGTGATAACTTTATTGGCAAGTGAAGTTATGATGTTCTGAATTCTAGGTGTCAGAAAGTCCTCTTAGGAGAAGGGTGTTCCAAAGGTAATATTATAGCAGATTTTATTTATATTGTGAGTTTAATTCTCATTGTGGTTTTTCCCTTATTGGGTTTTTCACATAAATCTAATGTTCATGTGTTTGTTGTGTTTCATATTTTCATGATTTATTATTGATGTGATTATATGTTTGTAATTTAAAATTAGAAGATCAAAATTTAAGTATTTGAATCTCTAGACTGATTCAACCCCTCTTCTCAGTCCCGTGGTGTGGTCAACAATTGGTCTCAGAGAAATGTTCCTCTTTTTAAGCTTAACTACTTGAGAAAGATCCAAGATGGCACATGACTATACATTAAAGGCTTTAAAGTTTGATGGCAAAAACTATGCTTATTGGAGAGAAAGGATAAAGCATTGTTTGGCTACTATGTTGATTGAGATTTGAGAAAATATTAAGAAAGGTTATATTGCTCAACCAAATGGTCCTACAAATCCAGATGAAACTAGAGCATATGAAAGTAATGCAAAGTCTACTGTTGCAAAATTAACTTGCTTGAATGAAGTAGTGTTCAACAAAATTATAGGGGCTAAATTAGCTAAAGAAATTTGAGATTAGCTGAAGAATGTATTTGAAGGAGGTCAGAAGACAAGGCAAGCCAAGATTAAAATTCTATAGCACAAGTTTGAGAATACGAGAATGTGTGATGATGAAAACATTTAAGGCTACATTCATTGAGTAAATGAAATAGTAAATGCTCTTAGAAGTGTTGGTGGATTGGTAGAAGAAAGTGATTTTTAAGGAAGATGATGGTAACATTACCCAAAAGTTACAAACTAAATAAGTATGTCACTAAGGAAAGTCATGAAATGAATAAATACACTATGAATTAGCTTCTTGGATCACTTTCTACCTTTGAGAGTACTGAATTAGATGAAATCAAGAAGGAAAGGAAGTAGAATTCAAAGGTACAAAGAAGCCAGAAGAAGAACCATAAGAGAATGAAGACTTGGATGAGATCAATTGATGAAAACTTTGTAAGAAGATTAAGGAGAGGAATTGACAAGTATCTAGAGGTAAGTAACCCCTAAAATGTTTCACCTATGTATTGGTTTTCTTAACTCATTGCTCCGAAAGATTATCTATGAGAGGCCAATCTCAATCTTCAAGACCATGGATCAGTGGACCAATAAATGAAGTGTAAACTAGGGATAAGGAACTAATTACACTCTCTACACTTTAGGCTCTGTAAGACCAAGGTGGGTACTCCTTATGGTAGCATTAATAATCTCTTCATATAGATATGATGCTACAATAGATATGTTCTCAGACTACTGATGTGAGTCAATGATATTTAAACCTCATAGGATGTGGCCTTCATCCTTATATAATTTTGATCATAATGTGAGCCAAGCTATCCTATAAACTAAAAATGCAATAGCTTGTAAAATATAATGATTATATTTAAATTGTTTTGATAAACTTTTCTCCTTACTATAGCTAGCACCACAATGTTATGACCAGTTCCTTATCCATTGGGTTATGCACTAGATGAGCCATTATTACAGTGAAAAATATGTATTCTCTACAGTGCCTTGGGCCTGGTGTGGTTAATACATGGTATTAGTTATAACAAGAAATGGAATTTTCAATTGCAACTTAGTACTTTCTCTTTACATAGAATTCTTTGAATAAAGATCAATAGATTTAATCTCCTATATTAGAAGAAGCTAAAATTTATTCAAACTCAATCAACACAATGAAGAAATATGAATTCAAAACTCTCGATTCTATTAATTCATATGAGATCCTGGATGACAAGTAAGAGAAACAACTTTAAAATCATTGAATTGGATTTCAAGGTGTTATATAAGCAAAATTTGTACATATGATCCTTTGCAAAATTTTACTGCAAATAGGACACATATAATCGCAATACTGTACTACAAAAACTCCTAAAATCTTTTGCATATTATTCACCCTTGGTGAAAAATAAAGACACAAGCTTCTGAAATAATTAATTCTCTGTACCTCTATTTTTGCTCGAAGAAGAAGTAAAATAAGACCTTGATTATTCTTTTATAAAGAAAGGATGCAACAAGCTTTGGGCCTTTTACAATTTCAAAATGTAGGTGATTGGTTGATAGGAAAAAGCCAAAAAACTTTTCAACCTTCTCACAAAGACATACATTCCTTTATCTTCCTCTATAGGTGGTAGTTGTTGAAGATTATTTGAGATGATCAGGATTCTTCCTTTTCTTCATGCAAGCTCCCTTATCATATTGAAAAGTGAAATAATCCTGCAACCTTCACTAGTAGAAATATGACAAATAAATGACTAGGTGACTAAAACTTTTAGTCACGACAAGTAAAAATGACCAAATTTTAGTCATTTTTTGCATTACAACTATAAATGACTAAAAAAATGACTAATTTGATCATCAGGTAAAAAACACAACTAAATAATTAGTCACACAAATAAAAATGACTAAATAAATGACTAATTTGATCATTGGATAAAAGACACAACTAAACATCAGATTTATGCTTGAACAACGATTATATATATATATACACATGTATACATATATACATGTGTATATATATACACATGTATATATATACACACACATGTATATATATGTATATACATGTGTGTGTATATATATATACATGTGTATATACATATATCCATGTGTATATATATGTATACATGTGTATATATATGTATACATGTATATATATGTATATATACATATATATATACACACATATACATGTATGTATACATGTACATGTATATGTATACATGTACATGTATATGTATACATGTACATGTATATGTATACATATATATACATGTATATACATATATATACATGTATATACATATATATACATGTATATACATATATATATATATATGTATACATATACATGTACATGTATACATACATGTATATGTGTGTATGTATATGTATATATGTATATATATATATGTATGTATGTATACATATATATGTATACATGTATACATACATACGTATATATATACATATATACATATACATGTATATATATACATACACACATATACAAGTATATATATGTATACATGTATGTATACATGTACATGTATATGTATACATATATATATGTATACATATACATGTACATGTATACATACATGTATACATATATATACATGTATATGTGTGTATGTATATATATACATGTATATGTATGTATGTATACATGTATACATATATATATGTATACATGTATATGTATATGTATATGTATGTATACATGTATACATATATGTATATGTATAAATATACATATACATGTATACATATATATGTACATATATGCATATACATCTATATATATATATACATACATATATACATATATATATATATATATACATACATATATACATATATATATATATATATATATATATACATACATATATACATATATATATATATATACATACATACATATATATACATATATATACATACATATACATACATACACATACATATACATATATATACATATATACGTACATATACATATATACATATATACGTACATATACATATATACATATATACATATATACATACATATACATGTATATCTATATACATGTACATGTATATATATGTATATACATAAATATATACATATATACATATACATACATATATATATATATACATACATACATACACACACACACACACACACATATATATACACACACACATGTACATGTATATATATGTATATACATAAATATATACATATATACATATACATACATATATTTATAAAATATACATATATATAATATATATATATATATATATTTATATATATAATGTATATACATGTATATACATATACATATACATGTATATATATATATATATATTTATATATATAATATATATACATGTATATACATATACATATACATGTATATACATTTACATATACATGTATATACATATATATATATACATACATACATATACATATACATATACATGTATATACATTTACATATACATGTATATACATATATATATATACATACATACATATATATACATATATATACAAATATATATATACACACACATATATATTTTATATATATGTATATATATACATATACACATACACATACACATACACATACATATATATATGTGTGTGTGTGTGTGTGTGTGTGTGTGTACACACACACACACACACATATTATTTTAATTCTCATTTAAAAACTTCCAACCACAAGCTAATGGGTTGTGCAAAGAATCTCATCCATTAAATTGTTTTAATCTGTTCTATTGGATCTTTATAGGTAAGACAAAATTATGTTCTTATAAAGGTTTATCTCTTTTCCAAACTTTAAAGTTTGTGTTTAATTTGTCAAAATTAAGAAAGTTTTCATTATTTATCCAAAAGGTGACAAATGTGCTTCATTATGGTTTTATTTGAGGAATTATTTTCCAAATAGAAAGAGAGTGAAAGAAAAGTCATGTAGGAGGCAGTTTTAAACTTTTATTTTGTTTAAAACTCTAAAGGATGTCCTAGTTTCAAGCAAATGGCTCATAATGGCTGCGAGAAAGGGACAACAAAGTTCAAGAGGCAGATGGAGAGGAATGGAGAGGAAAAGCCAAGATACACAATCTTGAAGTAATAGAAGAAATTAAGAAGAAGCACATTCTCATAATGAAAGGCAAATATTGAGGAATTACTAGCAATCTTTGAGGTAATGATACAATTTTCAAGGAGATGAGTTAAAGTTTTGAATCCTAGAGTTTCAAGATATGTGTTTGATCTTTAGATATTGTGGTTTTCCTCTTGTTTCCTTTCAAATATTTCTTGCTATCTCCTCAAGTTCGTTCATTTATTTGGAAAAGCATTTCTCTGTTCATAAAATATAGATCCATTGTTGGGGCCGAATTTGATCAAAAGTTAGGTATAAGAAGGCTTGAAACTGTTGCAAATTGACTATAAGTGGGTCCAAATTCCCCCTTTATCTATGCAACATCCATATGGGATTCCAAACTGATGATAAACTGCCTCATTTACTTCAGAATTATTGGTGATTGACACTCATCCAGTAAGAGTTAATGGCATTTTGGATTATCATTGATGACAACTCATCATCTCAGGGTAAATGGTTTCATTGTTTGGTTAACCGGTCTTCACATTGCTTTACATTGGCATAGGTATTCACTTCATACCCGGCTAAGTCCTGATCTCGGTAACGTGTATATGGAACTTGGTAATGTATAGGACCCGACTAAGGAAATCTTTTGGTCCCGATTATTTATTTCATGAATTTTGTGGTAACGTGTGATGGCTGACATGGTCATTAGATTTATGTCTAGATTTCATTATGTACCGGCAACTGACATGCTCATATTTCTCATTGAAGTCGACATGGTAAAGTTAGAAGGATATTTAAGGAAATCATTTCTGTGATAGATCATATATGTGATGGAATGCAAATTTTGGTTGTGAATATTTCAGTGACTATTGGTATTCATTTTGGTCAATGATTGGAAGTGTCTGTGTGCAGTTTCACATGCACAGCTTAACCAGTAGTAGAATAGAGAAGAATAGAGCATCAGTGAACCGATATACAAAGAAGGATATAAGAGCATTCACCAGAACTTATCCAACATGGTTAGATACAATTTAATAAGTTCATTTTCATTTGTAAACACTTTGTAATATTTTGTAAGTTAGTGTAATAACCCACCATGTTCAACCCAACAAAATTTGACCATTTTTTTTTTTGTTTGATTTAATCATTTATGTTTGGTTCAATTGCATACTCTGGGCATCCATCCATTAGGATTAGGAATTCATCCATCCGGGATGAGAATCTAGCCATACGGATTAGGCATCTGTCCATACGGGGTAGGAGGTTTTATCTATCCAATACGAGATAGGCATCTACCCATACAAGGTAGGCATCTATCCAATTGGGATAGGAGGTGCTCTGGCCAGAGACTTAGACTCATCGGGACCATTCGGGTCCTGAGTCACTCACTAAGTACTACACTCCTCTAATAGGAGTGCACCAAGGTCACCGTCCTTAGGAGTAATCAAAATAACATAATGCAAGCTTGAATTCCACCTTGGAATTTGGCTTAAAGCCTTAGGAAGTCAAGAAAATCCATACGGGATTCCTTCCGAGTATGCAATGAATTACCTTTTTCCTTTTTATTATACTTATCTCTCAAATTTGCATTCTACTCAATCCTCCTTCTTAACAACCCTAGACCCCACCCACGAACGCCTGAGTACTAGGGACAACTCTGTCCCAAGACTGCCTACATACCTATTTCGGCAGGTAATCAAGGCGTAAAGTATGTAGTTCTATTTTCTACTCTATGGTTTGATGTAAACTGATTAGTGGGTACACAACCCTTTCTAGGGTCAATGTCCTAGACAGTTTCTCTGTGGTTGCTACCCACGGTGGTAGCACTTAAGCAAAGGCTCAAGATGGCCTATTGCTTGTGGCCTAAAACAACTAGATCCTAATACCTATCATAAGCATCACCCTTGACCAATTGTATCATAAGCATCACCCTTGACCAATTGTCAACAACTCTTCGAGAGTAAATCAATTTCATAAAAGCATTTCACTCAATCAACCTTAAGGGGGTTTGCTATGGTTTAACTTAGCAGATGTAAAAATCATTTAAGGATTATCTTATTAGATTATCGATCCAAGGGGGATTACCCGCCCCTTGGATTTTAACTTCCAAGTGTCCCTTATTACTCCCCGATGATTTATAGGGACGATGCCACATACGTCGTTGATGCAGCTTTATTAGGTGTTAAGTGCAGTAGTTCAACATGATGACATTACCTGTAAGCGTGACCCAGAGGCACTCTATATACTAAACACTACTAGGTTTTGGTTTTCCGACTTCCTTTATTTAGTTTTCTAACTAAGAAGCTATGAAAAAAATCATGCTTGAAAACAATTATTAATTGAATGTACATAATTGCAAAGTTTAATTAATTGAAATAACTACTTCGATGGCATTCAATTACCACTTGATAGAATTACCATTCTACTACAACTAAACTATTTAACATATAATTGCATGATAATGGCAATTATGAACTCACGTATTAAAACGTGTAATTTGCATGAAAAAGATGGAAATGTAACTTGATCATCAATGAATGCAAATTAATATATAAGTAATTCATATGATGTAAAAATAGTGTCATTTACATGCAAAATTAAGCAATGTTTACTTCTATCACGAGAATAATTAATTATAGCATTACTAGTTCAAAATGAACAATTAGTTTAGACTTTTGGCAATTTTGGATCAAATCATAATATTATGACTTAATTGTTTTAAATGAATCTGAAAATTATCGACTAAGTAACGCAATAAATCTCCAATGGATTGAGAGATTTCAATTATACACATTAATTTAAAAATTACAAATTTACTACACAATGATCCTAATTACTTATAAATCTTCCTAAGTTTAATTTACTAACTTAAATTTATAACAAATAAACTTAAAATTTAACTAAGCAATTATTAACAGTTCTTAATTTGCAATTTAATATAAAAAAATCTAAATAACTAAAAAAAGTAAGGGTACGAGATTTGTTTAAAGTTAATGAGGAGTGGAGGGGGGGCCCACGGGTCCCATCATCACTGCGGACCTGCGGGTGTAGGCCCGCAGTGATGAGGGGACCGTCGTAGTCCCCTCCACTACCCTGCGACCACTGTCGTAGTAGTGACCGTAGGGTAGTGGGGGGTACCACTCCTGGTGGTTACCGCCTCCCTTGCACATTGCCCGACAATTATCTTATTCGAAATAAATTTCGAAGACCTCCCTTTTTTAAATAAACACTTTGCGATTTTTTTACATATTCATTTTCGTTTTGGTATAAATTTAATAATATATATATATATATATATATATATATATATATATATATATATATATATATATATATATATATATATATATATATATATATATATATATATATATATATATGGTTATATTTTTTTTTATTTCCAATTTATTTCAAGATATAAGAGAAATATAAATATAAATAAAAGGTATATGTACAAAAGGAATATTATTATGTGAATATGAATTTAATCACAGAGCTGAGATAACACAGAGAGATTAATTCGTTTCAGCAATGTACAAATAATTGAAAAATAGAGAAAGATTTTCAGAACTAATATTCACAGAGACAGATTTATATTTTATTCGCAGTAAGATTTACTCCCAAGAAAGAAAATAAACAAGAAAACAAGATCTGTAATTAATCTTTTTTCCCAATAAGTTTCATTCACAGGAAAACAAAATTTCCTACTAGAGAAATTAATTTTATTTATTCTTGTTCACCACAAGATTTACTCACAGAAAAAAAAGAATTAAAACAGGAAATGAGATTTGAAATTAATCTTTATTCCTAATAAGTTTCATTCACAGAGAAGTCAATTTATTCATACGTGAGAAATCAATTTATTCAGAGCAAGATTTGCTTATAGGAAAGAAATGAATAAAACAAAATAACAAGATTTGAAATAAATCTTTATTCCAATTTAGTTTCATTCACAGGAAAATAGATTTTCATACATGAGAATTTGATTCATTCACAACAAGATTTGCTTATAGGAAAGAAATGAATAAAACAAAATAACAAGATTTGAAATAAATCTTTATTCCCATTTAGTTTCATTCACAAGAAAACAAATTTTCATACATGAGGAGTTAATTCATTCACAACAATATTTGCTCATAGGAAATAAATGAATAACACAAGAAACATGATACAAATAAAAAGAGGAGAACCTAGATACTTGAAGCTTGATGTAGAATCCTCTCCAAATCTTCAAGCCTAGCCTTCCTTGATCCTTCCTTGCAAGCTTGGAAAAATTCTTCAAAACAAACTTAACAATCCCACAATGAAAAAATGAGACTACCAAAGAAGATCCTACTACTAAAACTTGGGAAATTTCTTCAAAACATAATCAACTCCCTTTTTTGAGAACTTGCATACAATATATAGAAAAAATCCCTTAATTCCACTATCTAGAGAAATTAATTAAGAATGAGATTCTTTTCCAATATTGGACTCTTGCAAATTGATTAAAAACCTAGTGGGGGAGTTACATGCAAGGCATTGAAGATCCCTCTAGAAGCTTCTAATTCCTCCTACAACATGTGCCATAATTGGGAGTGGGAAAATAAAAATAAAAATAATGCCTTTTTGAATTATATTCTTCAAGTGTGTGTGTGTGTGTGTGTGTGTGTGTGTCCATTTTTATTCTTTTATAATATTTATTCAATCATTTTCAATAGCTCAACCAAAAATATAATAGAATTGTATCAAATCAAAAAGTGATAAAGGAGGGTTGTGACAGTTAGTGAGACTTCTTATTTTGTGTTTGAGTAGTGAGCTCTAGGTAGTTGGCCTTTTTGCATGTATAGACCCTCTCATGTAATATTTTTATACCTTGATCAAGTATATATATATTATGGGTATCAACCCCACCATGGTTTTTCCCTTTGCAGGGTTTTCCACGTATAAATTTTGGTGTTATGGTTTTGACTTTCTATATGTTATTTGGTATATGCACTTTAATTTTATATACTATTAATCGGGTGATAAGAAATAAGTCTAATTCTATCTTTACCAGTAGAACACTAATTCACCCCCCTCTTAGTGTTCTTGGATTCCAACAATTGGTATCAGAGCTTGGTTCCTTGAAAGAAGTTTAACCACTTGAGGAAGATCTAAAATTTGGAATCAATGGAAACCGGTCTACAACAACAACTTTGACTAGCTCTTGAGGATCTTGATAATGAGCAAATGGAGAACACTAAACTGAAAAATGAACTGAAGCAAGCCAGAGAACACATCATTTCATTGCAAGGAAAACTTTTAGTTGTCAAGGCTAAGAGAAAGGAACTTTGTGATCAATTGCAAAATCAAAACAGTGATGAGGTAGATGTTATGAAGGATCAAATTGTCTGAAACTTACTTAGGAGAACACTATCTTGAAGAATGAGATGCACGCCCTAACTATGAGAATGTGCAAGGAGATTGAGGACATAAAGAAAAATGAAGAAAACATAGCTCAAGCATTGAAGAATAGATCTAAGGAATGCAATAGACTAACACATGAGAATGATATGCTGAAAATTGAATAAACGTAGTCCCAAAACAATGAACAGGAACTTGAAAGAAAAATTATAATCATAAGGGATGATCTGGTTACTGCAAATGAGTACAAGGACAAGTTCAAGGATAGCTCTGCTAAACTTGATGATTTGCTGAAGAATCAGAGAGATGCTAATGACAAAAGAGGTCTTGGTTATGAAGAAGGAGAAAGCTCTGGTACTGCACAACAAGATCAATCATCCAGACAGAAGCAAAAACATGACAATTAGAACTAGATATCACCAGTAAGACAACCTAATGCTCACAAATTCAATGGTACATGCAAGTTATTTGCAATAAATATGGTCATGTGCCTAGTTAGTGCAGAAATAGGAATAATCAAAACAATGCATCATTCATTGGTCTTGGAAATATAAGATGTCATGCATGTAGTAGATTTGGACATATGGCTAAACAATGTAGATCAAAAGGAAATCAAGGAAATCAAGGAAATCAAGGGGTTAACAAGGCAATTCAGAAGAACAATATTGTCTGTTATGCATACAACAAGATTGGGCATATAGCTAAATATTGCAGAAGTAAGAACCCATTGACAACTAATGGAAATTCACATGAGAAGGGAAAAGCAAAAGTGGAAGACATTAGGAAGGAGCATGAGATGAGATGGGTAAGAAGATCTGATATGCCACAGGCAGAACAACCAGTAGAGTCATCAGGTCCTACACCGGTAGCAAACACAACTGGTAACTAAGGCACTCGGCCTTAGGGGTAGGCAAATTATTGAAGATCATGCAAATACCCCGGATTAGGTTTGTAGTTAGAAAATTTTGATTGCGGATGGGTACTCAAGAGATTTTAGTTGTTTACTAGAACCTACTCGCAGTTTATGTGAACCGGTCAAGCCTAACTGACAACACTTATGCCAATTAAAAATTAGGATTAACAATGATAAAAAGGGAAAAGTAAAGTTATTTTCTTCACATAATGATCAAGCATTCAGATGAGTGAATTTCCAGAGCATTTCATAGTTCAAAGGTGATTTGAGCGAGCACTTTCTTTCAAGGCAATTTGATCTCTCGATAAATTTTCAAGGTATTTTTGTGTTGTAGAAACCTTAGTTTTTGTGTTTAGTTATAATGGATTCATCTTCATCCTACATCGATACCCCTTTGGTGGTTGATATCAAGAACTGCCCTCATCCCATTTTCAAGAAGCGTCCGTACAACTCTCTTTTGGATGAACCACTGGGCACATTTTTGATAGTTCATCATGGATTTCTTCATACTGAGGATATCAAGGCTTATATCCATTGTGACATCGAAGAACTTGGAGGTTATGAGTTGTCCTACATTTTAACTCAACACCTAATTTTTGACAACCAGTTGAAACCGGAATTTGCACATCTGTATAGGCGGGGTTTTACACAGTTCATGGATTTTCCAACTTTTGATGAGGCAAAATGGGTGCGATATGTTTTGATCCGCATTCATGGAGAGTTCATCTGGTTGGACCAGCCGTACAAGATCATAGAGGAAGTCATCAAGAATGTTACCTGTTTGCACAAAATTAGAGACATTCCCGTCACAAGGTATAAATTATCTAACACAAAGCTCAATAAACTTAATTGCACAACTTTTGATGGATGTTCTTTAATAGTAGATGATGTCAGGGATATAGATGTGAAGTTTGCAGTGATGATTATTGGATATAAGGTTTATCAGTCAAACCAGTTAAACTCTGTCTCTTGTAACACAATTTTGATGGCACACCAAATGGTTAAGGATGATGCCCATTATGATCTATGCAGTGTAATGTTGAAAGAACTCATGAATAACCTATAGAAGATCAAGCAAGACAAGAAGAATACCTTTCGGTATGGCTCCTTCATTATCTATTTGGTATTTTACTTTTTGGGCACTATTCTTAGTTTTGACAAGACTCGGTGGGCTTTTGACCGACCGATAGCAACACAAATTGCACAAATTTTGGATAGGCAAGGGGACAAGCTTAGCAAAACAAATTTATGGGTGTTTTTAAAGACATTTTAGGAGAAAATGAAGAATAGGTCCCAAATCCCCAAATATATAATAGAGAAGTATAAGGATACAATCTATTTTATGGTCGATAAAGGTGAATGTATGATGGAGGCTGTACAACCTAGAATAATCTAGATAATTCCAATGGGATATGAGGTAGACAAGGCCACACTGGATGCCTATGCACAATATCTATTGTAGGCACCGGTAGATGAGAAGGAAGAAAAGTTTTCCACTACCCAAGAGAAAGGCCTGAAAGTTCATCAGGAATAGGTTGCCCCAACAATTAGAAAGAAAATGACTAAGGTGGCAGTGGAAACATTGATAAGTGAAGGTCATGGTAGGGCCAAGGCTGAGCAAAAAGTCAAAATTTTGGAAGATCAGAGGAAGGAAGAAATGAAGCAAAAGAGAAAAGAGGAAAGGGAATCCCAGAAAGTAGCTCAGGTTACACCCAATGTGATCCCGGTTACAACAAAAACTTCCAAACAATCAAGAGAATCCACAGCTGAGCCTGTTAGTGAGAAACTGATAGAGCTACCTAAGATGAAGTAAAAGGCTGCCTGACAGTATATGACTGTTTCTTCCGAAGAAAAAAAGTCTGATGTAGAAACTAAGGAGGTTCCCAAAAAGAAAGGCATTTTTGCTAGAGTTGTGAGGGAGAAGAAAGAGGAACAAAAGCAAGAACCAGTCAAGGAGACTCCCCGGAAGCCAAAGATTACAATTGTACATAAGATAAAACCTAAATTAGATGAGCAGTGCAAACCAAAACCAAAAAGAAAACCAGTAAGAAGAAGATGGACACTCAAGATTTGATTGATCAGATAATAAATGAAGGTAATTTAGATAATATTTTTTTATTCTTTGATAATTTTAATGAGGTGGATAAGAAGCAGATTGAAGAGGCTATTCTTTTGTATCTTGATTCTTTTAGTAAGATATTGATTGAATTGGATAAAATTTTGCCTAAGGAGTTATATGATAAGTCAGAGGTCAGAAAATAACACGCTCAGTCTTTGGACTGGTAGATTAAGGAGACCAAATTGGTCAATCTTTGTCCCACAATAACTCCCCTGGAGATGGCTGACTTGATCAATAAAATAGGGTCATCAGATTTCAACCCTAAGTACAGAATAAACAACCTTATATTGGATAGATTAGAAGAGGTTAGGAAGGAAACAATTGATATCTGGGTAAGAATTCTTTTGAGCTTAGGCTATGAGTTAAGTTCCAGTTTTGTGCAATCTCAGAATATACAGTTTCCTAAAGATAAGAAACTGACATATCAACAAAGTGTAGATACTGAGAAATCGGCAAGAACTCCATCAGATACCACTATACCCATTATTGGGTCACATTTTGTAATAGAGGACACCCTGATAGATAATGTACAAATTGCAGAGGATACATAGGAAGATACAGTTAAGGATTCAAAGAATAAAGGTGTAGAGGATACTTAGGTTTTGGATGAGGCACCAAGTGGTGAAGCCATTGGTGCACAAGAGCTGAAAGATTCTAAAGTTATCTCATCGAGTGATAAGGGTAAGGATATTGTGGTGGATCTCTCCTCCGGCTTGGGAATTGACACTTCTATCATAGCTAAAGGAAATTTACCACAAATTTCCATCAGTTTTGACAAACCCTACCACAAAATGTCACCAACAAAGAATATTTTGGTAGCAACAACTCTTCAGGCAAAGGCCACCAAGGAATTGGCTTAGGAAGAGTTAAAGGATAGGTAGTTGATCAGACACAATTTTGAATTTTTGAATAGGTTAATCTCGAAATTTGAAGCTCAAGAGAGTGCAAGCTCTTCTGACGAATTGGATAAACTTATTGATTTCATTCTGAAGCACTATGATTCTTTATTGAAGATTTCACTAATATAGGCTAAATAAAATTTTGTGGCGGCCCGGAAGTTAACATTTTTGCAAATGATTAAGTTTGATAAGGAGAAACTCCAGACCTACTTGCAATCCATTGATACGGCTTTGGATGAAGGAGGTAGTGTCTATAAGACTTGTCTAGATTTTGATAAGCTCACCGGCTCTGTAGACAAGCAACTATCTGACTGTAGGAAAAAATTAATTCAAAATTCTGACTCCTACAACCCGACAATGAATCTAACAAACTCTTTGGATGGTCCAATTTTGGCAGTTATGGATCAAATTTTGAAATTGGAGAAGGATAGGGACAGTCTAATAAGGAGAGCATATGAGCTTTGGAATTTGATTGGTCCCCGACTTGATAATTTGTTGTTTCATAAAATAAAATGTATTTCTAACTTGTAGAAGGAGGATCCCACTACTTTGGAAGAAATGGAGTATTATGCTAGTATCTTGAATGGATTCATCTCCATCCTTAAAGCTCTTAAGTAGGGTTGGGATACCTACTTTTCATTTTTGAAGAATATGTATGCATATATTTTGAAGTCTGTATAGAACTGAATCCTATTTATAACTGTACATAATTCTTTGTGGTCACCCCGCTTTGTCATTGATGTCAAAGGGGGAGGAATAAGTGAAAAATGCATTTATTTATTAGGGGGAGCATTAGATGTATATAGTAGACTCATGTATGTTAGAGTATTCGGGTCTTTACTTGATTAATTAAACAATATTTGTTTAATTATTTAAGTTCCCTTTATCTCTTTTACACTTAAGCTAACTTTAGGTGCATAATAATTTATTCTTTTATTAATTATTATGCGCAAGCCTAGGTTTTCCTTTTAGGGTTTCTTTACCTATTAGAGATTGGATTCTTTTCCATTGTAATAATTCCATTATCACATTACACATTTTGTGAATATTGAGCTCTTATCTTTTGAGCATATTTTCTATGTATTAGTTTTTTCTGTTATTTGCTTCCTTGCTTCTCCTTGTAACAGGTTAATCAACTTGTAGAGATCATTTGGGCTCCTATGGTGTTGTATTTCTGAACTCACATGGTATCAGAGCTTCAGATCTGTAGCTATCTATTCTTGTTTTGAATTTTTTTGCATTGGAAGCAGATTTGGGGTTTCAGGAAGTTTTTTTTATGCACCTAGGGATAGGCCTATTTTTCTGAGCACTTCGGGCCTAAACAAACCTCACCATCATGCTCAGAAGGCCCAAAAACCCCTATGGTCATTTAAAACTTGACCATTTTTGGCTCTTGAGCCTCTAGGGGTATTTTTTCTCTAGTACCAGGCCGTATGACCCTGACACACAGTTTGAGAGTTATTATTTAAAAAAAAAAATTGCCTTTTTAAGGCATGTAGGCCGATTTTTTGATTTTTTTAAAAAAATCAATCAAAAATCAAAAAAATTTAAAAGGCAAAGTGTTTTTACAAAAAAATCAAAAAATCTTTTTTTGGGGCTCCCCACGGTACGCAGGGTACCGTGGGGCCCTTATCATGTCGCAGGCTACCATAGGTCTGTTAGAGTGGGCCCTCTAGTGCCCTTTCCGGCCCCTACCGACCCCCTATGCTCATCTTCGCCGACACTTCCTCGGACCCTGCCAACCCCTGCGCTCGCCCTCGCTAGCGCACAGAAGCCCCCGCCGGTGCCCTGCCTCCCCGTCGGGCCCTCGCCGCTGTCGCCGACCATCTCCCCGTTGACACCCTGCTCTCCCGCCACCACCACTGGACTTCTCCCTACCAGCCCCACCACCGTCGGTACTCTCCCTGCCACAACAATACTGCTCAGTCACCATTGCGCCACCTGCCCACCACTAGAGTGCCGCCCACAGGCCACCTCTGCCCGACCTTGCCCCCGTTGTACCTCCCTCTTGCCTCTTTTAGAGGGGGTTGGTTTTTTTGCCTTAACTTGGGCAAACAGAGTCATTTTTTCGAAAACGAATAGGCATTGGAAAACTAGTTCCGAGCCGGACCTCGTGGTGTTAAATTTTTTTTCTAATTTTTTTGTTTGACTATGTTGTTTTTCAATCCTCTTTTTTGCACTCTGGGAACCATAAACTGAACATCCGAACTCCATTTTTTGAAAAATTTATACTTTTGGAAAGCTTGTGCTGTGTACTTTCTAGACATATGGGTTTCTTTTCTTTCCAGCTTTTGCTCCAGGAATATTTTATTCAATTTTTTTCTTTTCAACACTCTGGTAAATATCTTGGTTGTTTCAGGTCCTGCGATCTCTTCTCTAAGTAGGATGTCTCAGTTTTGGTTGTTCTTTCTATTTCTAGTCTTCTTATCATTGTAGCTTCTTTTATACAAATGCACTAAGATAAAGTGCCATCATGCATTGTTTACTTGGGATCTTGCACATCGTGCCTTATTGTACATGTGCTACTTATAAAGTGCCATAAGGGGGTTGATGTTTGCCTTGTTTTCCATCTACCTTTGTCCATTGAGTGTTCCTTCCATGACATTCGCCTCATGTTGTGTGTCAATTGAGTGTTCCTTCCACGACACTATGTACTTTCTTTGCGCCTTTGATGTTCCTAGTTCTTCATTGTGCAATTCTTGTTGGCTGTTCTTTTCAGTGTACATATCCCTCTCCTTTTTTAGCATTATGGGGAGGTTTGTCCTGTTGGTTCTAATGCTTCCTTGGTTCAATTGATCAGCTCTTCAGGCTTTGGTTTCTCATGCCATCTGTATCTTTGAGTTCAGTTGTTTGCCTTTGTTTGCCTTCTGATTCAAGTAGTGTCATTTGAGGGCACTCATACAGATTATAGTCTTCTCTACCTGGTCATGTTCTCTTTCAGTGGAGGATCTTTAGATCAGTAGTTATTCTTCGACAGTATTTGTAGGTTCTTCATGCTTCAGTGATTCCTCTGATCTTCTCTTGTTCCTATATTTTTGGAACATTCTTGTTTGGAGGATTTTTCAGTCCTTCTTCTTGCTTTTCCATCTCTATTTGGAGTAGAGTTTTTTCCCCATGTGGTTTTCTCTATTTCTCCAGTTCATAGAGATTTGGTTGTATTTGGGTACCTGATCAGGCCTTGTTGTCGAGACCCATGTTTCCTGCTTTCAGTAGCTATTCTAGGTTTTAACTTCTCCCTAAGTCTAGCTTAAGGGGGGTGTTAGAGTATTCAGGTCTTTACTTGATTAATTAAACAATATTTGTTTAATTATTTAAGTTCCCTTTATCTCTTTTACACTTAAGCTAACTTTAGGTGCATAATAATTAATTCTTTTATTAATTATTATGTGCAAGCCTAGGTTTAGCTTTTAGGGTTTCTTGACCTATTAGAGGTTGGATTATTTTCCTTTGTAATAATTCCATTATCACATTACACATTTTGTGAATATTGTGCTCTCATCTTTTGAGCATATTTTTTGTGTATTGGTTTTTTCTTTTATTTGCTTCCTTTCTTCTCCTTGTAACAGGTTATTCAGCTTGTAGGGTGTTGTATTTCTCAACTCTCACAATGTACAGGTCAAAAGTTTATGGAGATTCGATGGAAATTCCATAGATGATATCATTTTTCACATGAGTGTTGCCATCAATGCCAAAGAGGGAGATTGTTGGCAATTGACAGTCATCCGGTAAGAGTTAATGGTATTTTGGGTTGTCATTGATGACAACTCATCATCTCAGGGTAAATGGTTTCATTGTTTGGTTAACCGACATTCATTGCAATTAATTGGTATTCACATTGCTTTACACCAGCACCGACATTCACTTCATACCTAGCTAAGTCATGATCCCAATAACATGTCCTGATCTTGGTAACCTGTGTATGGAACCCAATAATGGATAGGACTTGGCTAAGGAAATATTTTGTTCCGGATTATTTCTTTCATGATTTTTTTGGTAACGTGTGATGGCTAACATGGTCATTAGAATTATGTTTGGATTTCATTATGTACTGGCAGGTGACATGTTCATATTTCTCATTGAAGATGACATGGTAAAGTTAGAAGGATATTTAAGGAGATCATTTCAGCGATAGATCATATATGTGATGGAATGCGAATTTTGGTTGCGAATATTTCAGTGACTATTGGTATGCATTTTGGTTAGCGATTGGAAGCGTCTGTATGTAGTTTCATTTGCACAACTTAACCAGTAACAAAACATAGAATTAGTGAACCCATATACATAGAAGGAAATTAGAGCATTCAATGGAACTTATCCAACATGGTCAGATGAAATTTATAAGTCCATTTTCATTTGTAAACATTTTGTAATATTTTGTAAGTCAGTGAGACTTCTTATTTTATGTTTGAGCAGTGAGCTCTAGGAAGTTGGCTTTTTTGCATGTGCAGACCCTCTCATGTAATTTTTGTATACCTTGATCAAGTATATAGATATTGTGGGTATCGGCCCCACCATGGTTTTTCCCTTTGCAAGGTTTTCCATGTATAAATCTTTGTTTTATGGTGTTGCCTTTCTATATGTTTTTTGGTGTATGCGCTTTAATTTTATATACTGTTAACCAATTAATAAGCAATAATTCTAATTCTATATTTACCGATAGAACACTGATTCACCCCCCCCTCTCAATTTTATTGGAGTCCAACAGAACTTCCTCGCGTTCAAGCTTCTAACTACTTTATGATCTTAGAACTCTACCTTGCTTTTGAAAACTGATGTTTAATTGATTTCTTCATCTTGATTGCATAATCAAATCTAATTGTGTGGATAATCATTTAAGATGACTGCATAGTAGGAGGAGCTATACCAAAGCTCTTAATCGAGCCTTGTCATTAGGCGTAGACTTTATTTTGGCTACTTTTGAATATTACTATTCTCTATGCTTTGCAAGGTCTTTTTCTTTTAGGTGGGCAATTCTTTGTCTTAGGTCTTCCCTCTGTCTTTGTTCTCATTAATAACCCTTATGAATATGGATCTTATATTTTTTAGCTTCCTTGTGATAGTAGGGGGTTGACATTTCCTTAGATTGTATTTCTTATCGTACCTCCTATACTTAGAATAATTCTCTTTTGTTTATAAGCATACTTTGGACACTATTTTCTCGAAATGCATTCTTTTCAATGCGACTATCTTGATCTTTCTCTTAGGTTATCATTTTTATCCCATTTCTTTTGACTCTCTTTTTTAGGCTTGTTGAGACTGCTCCTTATCTCTATTTTGATGTTCTTCTTGAAATTTGTTGCACTTGGGTCTATTATTGATTCTTTGATAATATCATCTCTATTGTTTATATTAGCACCCTACCACATTTATTATTTTGAGTTGAAACAACATCTTTGCCATTGTAATCATTGTGGATGTATTATGACTATGTTCTAGAAGAGTCTTCAAACCTTCTACTATCCTCATGGTCTTTACTGGCTTTGATGGAAGCCTTGTGAATGCTGAAACTTTGGGCAATGATCTTTCCTTTTTTGGACAAAGGATTGTCTCATATTTTCCAAACAAACACTCTTTGGTAGATATGACCTAGTTGAGACAAAATTTATTGCCTAATCTCTATTATTACCACATAATACTCTTGCACTTATTTGGTCCTTGAACCTTTCATTCTCATGTCATAAGATATTTAGAAATAGTCTCATTGTCCTTTAATGGCTTCTATTATTTCAATCTTCATAGTCTTGCAATTCTGTCATGTTTGAATCTATAACTAGCATTTGCACCAAAAGGAGACCTACAATGGTTACGCCGATAGTTAGATATAAGTGACATACATCACGAATATAGTCAATGAGAAACTATGATTTCCTTTGATGTGTAACTTGATCTTATTCTAATGAATAATAATAATGTGTAATTGAAGAAACTAACAATTGATATTATAGCTAGTGTGTTACAATGAGAAGATTGTATTGTTGAGATAACTAGGAAGGAGATAGATGCCAATTCCAATGTTTTTATAATGTTTATTAAATTTTAGGTGAAGTTGAGTGTGTTGTAGAAGGTTAAAAGAAGGAATATGAATATTTTCCTCTTTTGCAAGTAAAGATAACCTTGCAAGGTGAAAATATGGGTGAAAAATATGTTAATGAGCCAAATATTAATAGAATTTACTTAATACAAGTGAGAGAAAAATCTCCCATTAAAGATACAAAAGAATAATATTAGTAAGAAAAGGATGAACCCATCTATATTGTAGCCATAGGTAGAGAGGGACACATAGGAGATAGTCTCTTTATGGAGGGATGAGTAGAGAATGAAATGGAAATGAAGGTGGGCCCAAAAACGTTTCTTCATTGAAGGTGCATGCATATGGAGTCTTGAAATGCACTTATATTGCTATATTTTCTCTAATTTGCCACCTTTTAAGGCCTTTAAAACTGAAGAAAAGGGTCTCCAAATTGAGGTGAAGTATCCTTCAAAAGTTTAAAAGAGTGAATTTATCTAGCCATGTCAAGTTATAATGCATGATCCTTTAAAGGATCTGGGTGTAGAAAGCCAAAAAGCCCTGATTTTGGGAGTCAAGGATATTTTATTTTGAATGATTTAAAGCTCAAACTACTCCTTATCCTAGCTATAACCATGTAGGCCTCTCAATGAGCCCAAAACAAAACTGGTTGTAGGTGACACCTAACTGCTCATCTTAAATCTTAAAATTATACATATCTTTCTTTGAAACTAATCCTAAAAAATTCTCAAGTCATCTTTTGGTGGATATACTTCTAGAATAATTGATTCTAAGAAGATTATATTGTACCCATGCTCTTGATTAAGCTGTCTGTTATATTCAACAATGGACAACTCCTAACACTTCATTGATCACTGCTCTTTGCCTTAAAACCCTGCTCCAATGTGCATTTTGTTAATGCATGATAGCTTCGGTAAGATAAATGATTGAATGAGAGATAAATGAAGTCTCCCATTCAATCATTTATCCTATCGATAAACTATTAGGAAAAACTTCAAGCTATTGTTCTTTCATTTGATGATCATTCTTCACTTGTATATGTTTAATCTACTTAGTTCGATCCATGCTCAAACTATCGATAATCATGTCATAGCATAGTATACTGATTAATATCGGTTTGCATTATAACTGTGATCACTGATTATTATTAGGCTAACCATGTATCCCAATTTATATCAGTTGATTTATTAACAGTTAACAAATGATGGTTATCGGGATTAACCGATTGTTATCGGGTGGCAAAGCATACACCACTTGGTATCAAACTATTAATTAAGCAATCACCAATTGGTATCGGTTAACAAGTTACGTAGACACTGATTGGCATCGGATAATAAGTTACATAAACCTCAATTTGTATTAGATAATAAGTTAAGTATGCACCAATTAGTATCGGGCTGTTGATTAAAGTATACACCGATTGGTAATTATAAGTGAAAGGGTGCGATCAAGTAATGTCTTGATCGGTCATGTCTAAAAGACATGACCGGTCAAGGCATTGCTTGATCCTCCCCTCTTGCATATATATATCAATCGCTATTTGTGAGAAGGACATCAAAATCAATAAATGCTCCTCTCACCTGCCATACAAAAGAAGATAATCAGATTTATCATATAAATTGATAATACATAGATCAAGAAAATATAAACTAGAATATATCTTGCATATTGAATCGAGAATTGAACATCATTTACATGGTATCAAAGCTATAGTTAAATCGAACCTGAGGCTATTCAATTTTATGGAAAATTCAAAACAAGCATATATTCAACATCACAATTCTTCTAATGGCTAGCGTTATCAGATTTGAAGATAGACTTGGAGGAGGTGATGACTTCTCAACATGGAAGTTTAGAATTCAGATGATTCTAAAAGAAAATAAAGTCAAATCATTTGTAAAAACTAAAACTGCAGAACCTGAGACTGAACCTGACAAAACAAATTGGAGAGAGGGAAATGAAAAGGCTATCAAAATCATAGTTGATGGGGTGAGAAATAATATTATGCCCATCACAAGGAAACATGAAACAACCTACAACATGTTCAAAGCACTTGAAGATGCATTTGAGATATCTAATGCTAGTAGAACCTTGGCTTTAAAAAGAGACATAAATCACATAGCCATGATCAAACGAGAATCAGTCAATGCCTACTTCATGCAAATATCAACCCTAAGGGATGAACTGGAAACCCTTGGATATGAGAT
Organism: Cryptomeria japonica; assembly: GCF_030272615.1. Lineage (NCBI taxonomy): Eukaryota > Viridiplantae > Streptophyta > Pinopsida > Cupressales > Cupressaceae > Cryptomeria > Cryptomeria japonica. The sequence continues at coordinate 745,929,658 of NC_081414.1, read as the reverse complement.
CCAAAGCAAAGAATTAACACTCATTGCTCTAGATGGGTTGCCTAGCATATGGGAAACATTCGTCCAAGGCATCAGTGCAAGGGATGAATTTCCAAATTTGATAGGCTAAAGGATGACTGTCTCCAAGAGGAATCAAGGCAAAATAAGAAAGGGATAAAGCAAAAGAATATAGATGAAGATCTCCAAGTTCTAAATACAAACTTAAACAAGAAAAGCAAGCAGAAACAATTTAGAAAGAGAAAGGGTCGTCACGACAAGAACACCTTCAAGAAGGACCTTTCTTAGATTCAATGTTACAGATGTGGCAAATTTGGGCACTATGTTGCCAAATGTCCAGAAAGAGCTAAGAAACAAGCCACATTTGCCAAAACAGGAAAATCTAAAAGGGAAGAGGACCCCAAGAAGTATGTACTCTATTCAACACTCACAAACCAAGAATCAAACAAAGTTAACTCCTGGGTGATCGACAGTGGCTCATCCAGACACATTACAAGATTCAGAGAAGTGCTAGACTCCATGAAAGAGGAGAATGATGAGGAAGTAACTATCAGAGATAACTCTACACTTCCAATCAAAGGAGTTGGAACCTGCACCATCAAACTAAAGTCAGGTGTATCATTACAACTTAAAGGAGTACTATATGTCCCAGGCATCAAGAAAAACCTAGTCTCAATATCAGCACTGGAGGACAATGGATACAAAGTAACCTTCATGGACAACAGAGTGTTGGCTTGGCCAAATAATTCATCCATCAAGAAAGCTAAAACTATTGGTCAAAGACAAGGCTACTTGTATGAGCTATGCACAGAGCCCAACTTAGTCCTAATTCATGAAACTACAGATGCTAATGAAGTCTAGCATAAAAGACTAGGCCACCCGAATTTTAGAGCTTTACCATCAATGGGAGACCTTGTCACAGGTCTACCTAAGTTAAAGCAATATCATTCAGGGGCATGCAAAGGATTTGCCCTAGGTAAAAATACTAAGGGTTCTTTTCAAAATAGTACTAGGAAAATAAGTAAAATTTTAGAGTTAGTTAATTCTGATGTATGTGGACCCATGTCCATACCTTCTTTGGGGGAGATTTTTGTATTATGTAATATTTGTTGACGATTACTCTAGGAAAACTTGGATCTACTCTCTGAAATGTAAAGAATCAAAAGAGATCCTTAATAGGTTTAAAGAATTCAAATCACTAACAGAGAACTACTCAAGAAATAAAATTAAAACCCTAAGAAATGATAATGGGGAGGGAATACACATTAGAATTATTTAAAGAGTTTTGTAAAAATTTAGGGATTAAGAGGGAGTTAACAATACCTTATAATCCTCAACAAAATGGGGTACCTGAGAGGAAAAATAGGACAATCGTTGAAGCTGCCAAAGCTATGATTCTTGATCAGAATCTAAATGTCAATCTTTGGGCAGAAGCAACTAGCACTATTGTATATATTCAAAACAGATGTCCTCACTCCCATCTTGAAGACAAAACCCCTGAGGAAGTCTTTACTAAATCAAAATCAGATATCAACCACTTTAGGATATTTGGATTCCCTATCTATATTCATGTACCTAGGGAGAAAAGATTAAAATTAGAGCCTTCTGGAAAAAGGGGAATCCTTGTAGGATATAGTGAAACCTCCAAAGCCTACAGGGTCTATATACCTGGTCAAAAGAATATTGAACTAAGTAGGGATGTGATCTTTGAAGAAGACTTAGCCTTCAAAAGAGCCCAAACCTCACTAGACCCTGAAGTCTATATCCCTACCCCTAGCATAGATGAAGATCCTACTCCTAAGTTTTAGAGGGAGAATCCTGAGGAAACTATAGGTGAAACTCAAAATCCACCTAGAGAAAACCTCAAGAAAAGACCAATATGGGCCACCAAGATTGTAGTAGAAGCTCAAAAGTTTGTTGCTCCTTTAGGAACCTTCAAAGAAAGCAAAAGGCCTAATAAATTCACTAGCTATGTTGCCCTTATGAATGATCTCTCTAAAGCTGAACCAAACAATGTATTAGATGCACTTGAATATCAAGTATGGAAGGATGCCATGTCTAAAGAGTATCAGTCCATTATGAAAAATGATGTTTGGGAGATTGTTCCTAGGCCAACTAAAAATTTTGTTGTTTCATCTAAATGGCTTTTCAAGATCAAACATGCTGTAGATGACAGCATTGAAAAACACAAGGCCAGATTTGTAGCTAGAGGGTTCTCACAAAGGGAAGGAATAGATTATGAAGAAACTTTTGCACCTGTTGCTAGGTATACATCAGTAAGAGCTGTATTAGCCATAGCAGCAACAAAGGGGTGGAAGGTACACCAGATGGATGTTAAGACAACATTCCTAAATGGTGAGATCTCAGAAGAAGTCTACCTAGAGCAACTTGAAGGGTTTGAAATTCATGATGCAGAATCTCATGTGTGTAGACTCAAGAAATCTCTTTATGGGCTTAAATAGGCTCCGAGGGCTTGGTATAAAAGAATAGACACCTATCTCTTAGGACTAGGCTTCTCTAAGAATGATGCAGATCCTAATCTCTACTGCAAAAGAAATAAAGGTGATATGGTAATATTGATTTTATATGTTGATGACTTATTAATCACAGGAAATGATCACCTTATAGATCAATGCAAGAAAGATCTATCCAAAGAATTTGATATGAAGAACTTGGGACTCCTTCATTACTTCCTAGGATTGGAAGTATGGCAGAATTCTGACAACATTATACTAAACCAAGGAAAGTATACCTTGGATATTTTGAAGAGATTCAGAATGCTAAACTGTAGGCCCATGACCTCTCCTACAGAAACCAATTTACATAAACTTAAAGAAGCAACAGTAGAGTCACAACCCAATGACCCTACTTTATACAGACAGATGATTGGGTCCCTGATGTACCTGGTAAATACAAGGCCAGATAAATGTTATGCAGTTAATGCTCTAAGTCAGTTTATGTGTGAACCTAAGGAGATACACCTGGTTGCAGTAAAACACATTATGAGATACCTACAAGGTACCCTAAACCTTGGTCTCAAATATGAGAAAGTTGATATAGACCTACATGGATTTATAGGTTCAGATTGGGCTGGAAGTGTGACTGATAGAAAAAACACTTCAGGGTGTTGCTTCAGTCTAGGTTCAACTATGATATTTTGGATCGGCAGGAAGCAGTCTTCTGTAGCTCAAAGCTCCACCGAGGCAGAATACATTGTAGCTTCTATGGCTTCCCGAGAGGCAGTATGGCTTAGAAAGTTGCTTGTGGGGTTGTTTGGAGAGCCTATGAAACCCACTGTTATACATTGTGACAATCAGAGCTGCATAAAACTTTCAGTAAATCCAGTGTTCCATGATAGATCCAAGCATATTGAGATTCCATACCACTATGTGCGAGATATGGTAGATAGGAATGTGATCCAATTAGAATATGCTTGTATAGGAGATGAAACTGCAGATATTTTGACCAAACCTCTTTCCAGAGTGAAGGTTGATCACTTCAGAAAAGGTTTAGGTATGATAGAAAAGTAATTTGTTTTGTAATCTGTATTTGCATATCAATAAGATGTTTAATGTGTAAACTTCTTTGTCATGATAGGACATTTTGGATTTTATCCCCTGGGTTCATATCTAAGAGGTGACGATCTCTCAAGATAATGAACACTTGTATGTAGACATTATAAGATGACGATCTTATGATGTCCAAACCAGTTATCATGTTGGATCTCTAGTGTGTCATGGATGTGCCATGATTGTGTTGTGGTAAAACATTTGTATAAGATGTTAGTGCACATACCACAACTTGGATAAGATGAGAATTTAATCTTTCTCATATGATTATCCTTAAGTATTGCGTGTTTAGGCAATGCTGATATCACATGCTTAGGTGATATCCTATCATCACAAGATTGACATGATGGACATTTGTATCACGTGTTTAGGTGATACTTCATATCATGTGATTTGGTGATATGATTTTCTAGAGAGTCAGATTGTGTAAAGAATACTAAACATCATTTGAATTGTGATGCTTGATATATATTGTTTTCATTTATCTTACCTAGCTAAGAGGGAGTGTTAATGCATGATAGCTTCGGTAAGATAAATGATTGAATGAGAGATAAATGAAGTCTCTCATTCAATCATTTATCCTATTGATAAACTATTAGGAAAAACTTCAAGCTATTGTTCTTTCATTTGATGATCATTCTTCACTTGTATATGTTCAATCTACTTAGTTCGATCAATGCTCAAACTATCGATAATCATGGCATAGCATAGTATACCGATTAATATCGATTTGTATTGTAATTGTGATCACTGATTATTATTGGGCTAACCATGTATCCCGATTTATATTTGTTGATTTATTAACAGTAAACAAATGATGGTTATCAGGATTAACTGATTGTTATCGGGTGGCAAAGCATACACCGCTTGGTATCGAACTATTAATTAAGCGATCACCAATTGGTATCGGTTAACAAGTTACGTAGACACCGATTGGCATCGGATAATAAGTTACGTAGACCCCGATTTGTATTGGGTAATAAGTTAAATATGCACCGATTAGTATCGGGCTGTTGATTAAAGTATACACCGATTGGTAATTATAAGTCAAAGGGTGCGATCAAGTAATGTCTTGATCGGTCATGTCTAAAAGACATGACTGGTCAAGGCATTGCTTGATCCTTTCCTCTTGCATATATATGCCAATCGATATTTGTGAGAAGGACATCGAAATCAATAAATGCTCCTCTCACCTGCCATACAAAAGAAGATAATCAGATTTATCATATAAATAGATAATACATAGATCTTGCATATTGAATCGAGAATTGAACATCATTTACACATTTGACCTGGATGTTATATTCAACAATGGACAACTCCTAGCACTTCATTGATCACTTCTCTTTGCCTCAAAACCCTGCTCCAATGTGCATTTGACCCTTAGATTGCATATACCACTTTTAAGAGTGGCCTCTTATCATTCTATTGACTGTTCTTACATGACTTTTTGGTCACTGCTAATGCTATGTTTGTACTACCATTGTGGTTTCTCTATATTTCTAATGAGTGACTGTTCATCAATATCATTGCTTTCTCACTGTTTTATGACAGTGATTGTCATCTTTCTTTCTCACTATTTAAGATAAGGGTTTGCTATCTTTACTGAATCTTCAACACTATTAATGATTGTCTAGTGTTATAAGCAACACGTTTCAAACATATAGCTACTAGGATTCTAATTGCATCACTATCATTGAAGCTCTACTCATTTTGAAATCTTCCCTTTTGTTAACAGTACTAAAAACTACCTCTCTTATGACTGGTCCCTGTTATCCATGATGGATATTTGTTTTAATTTTCTGACGTTTTATGACAGTCATATATCATCATCCAACCATCTCAATGACTATCTTTGCTCTATCCAAAGGACTTCTCACTATCCATACTTGCCTTAATAGCCTTCATGAACTGCTCTGTAAGTCAATATAACTAATTTATTCTCATTCACTGTTTATTTTCTGTGTACGCAATTTTTCATGTGCACTATTGCTCATGGGTTTAGTATAATAGTTCAATGACTGCCTTTCTTGTAGCTTGATCACAGCTATGACATCAATGTTAAATCTCTTTTGGCTTGTTCATTATCACTTTGTGAGGAGTAGGACTATATTTTGAACATTTTCCTTTATCTCAATGGCCATTGCTTTGGCTCAAATTTGCTTGCAATAATGCTCTTTTGGTCACTACTATTTGGGCTGTTGGTATGGATTTGCTTGTCCATGAATACAAACTGGTATCTCTTTTTCCTGAGCATGTATGTTGCTCTTGACAAATGATCTAGGAATTTGATCTCATTTTTCCTTGAAACCACTATGAGTGAATGAGACTGAACATTGCAACCCTATTCTTGATTCTTGCATTGTTTGGAATCTCCATTTACTGCTCTTATAGGTCACTGTCCACTACTCCGTGACAAAGGACAAAGGTCTTCTTTTCATTTGAGTACTGAAAGTGTACCTCCAATGACTTGTGCATGGAGTTGTCTTGATGTCCCTCTTGTTGCTACTGTCATTTAGTAAGGGTATAAGGACTGTTTTTGTTTTCCTTACCTTCATTTCTATCACATGGCATATGTATTGATTTTTTTTTCAGACTGTCAAACTGTTATTACTGCTAAGAGGACAATGATATTTCTATGTTCAATTGTGTTGACTAAACACTGTCTTTTTCTTGTCTGCTAGCCTTATTATTGCTTCGAACTCTATTGACCCTAGCAAGGGTTTATGATGCCACCTTTGTGTTCATCATGCCCATGTATCTTGTTATACTCTATAATGGAGATAGAGGTTGCCACTGATCGTGGCATCTATGACTGTAACCATACTCTGCACTATGACTTTTGGACTGTAATTTCTCATCCTTTTCTACTATTATTCATTGAATACACTACTTTCTTTCACAACTCCCTTATTGGATTGAGGACTACTCTATCCCTGTATAGCATGATTTCACTAGACTATTACAAGTTTTTGAAAGCACCGTGTAATGACTGCTCTGATCAAGTGCTCTAAGGGCCCGCTCTTTGAAATTTTGCTGCATCTTCCTGATTTGGGACTGCGACTGTCCTTAAGAATATCCTCCATGCTTTGTTCTAAGAGCCAAGACACTATATTTTCTAAAGAGATAAGGCACTGTAGCTTCTATATTTCACTATTTATTATTGTGTATATGACCTTTGGATTTGGTGACTGGTATTGTGTAAATATTCACAGCATTGTGTTGCTTGTTCCAATAGATAAGTTATTGTATTTTGTCTATACCCTACTCTTATTATGTGTCACAAGGTCTGATCATTGTTCTTTCTTTCCCTAGGCCTTGACATTGCTCTGTGATGTAGCCTATTAGATCTTTATCAGCCTATCACCACTATCATGATGCCTTGGACCTACCTCTTTCTTGAGTATCAACACTGTACTTCTATGGGTTTTGGGAAACTTTGTACTGCTAATTCCTTAGCTACTTTGAAGTTTGGACTATGTCTTGTATTGAAAGACAGTCAACTGCCCTAGTCTGATGATAACATGCTATTGCTTTGTGTTCTATTTCTCACTTGGCTACTCTAACACTAAACATCCTCTTTATCATTCTCTGTGACCTATATTATGTATGATTGCCTTTGCTCTGCAAATGAGAACTTTTGATCAAAACTACTACTCTTGATCACTGTTTTGTTATTTCCAAAACCCTGCTCACTGTAACGTCTGTGCTATCCACATATGTTGTTTACTGTTAATTTTCTTTGTACCTTTATTATTCATAATCTTATCTATATCTATAACGTCTCCATGGTATATCTAGTGTCCTTTGGGTTTTGTGACTGCATATACTTTTTCTCTTCCTTAATTGTGAGTAGTAAGCATAATATGTAGCACCTCCTTCAACTGACCCTCTCTAGATAATTTTGTCATACTGATATTGGCTATATATGAGATTGATATTGTATGATTATATTTGAAGTTGGAGAAAAAATCATTTTTAATCAATCTATTTCGTATAGATATCTAATCATTTCTATGAATAATGATGATTTTCCAGTGGTAATATGTCTATGGATTTCACTCCAATGCTGTTATAAAAGAATTCTTATAATTAAGCTCGCAAGTGACAAAATTTGAGCAGAGTTTTAAATGTCCTAAGGATCCTAATAACTTCAGAATACTAGATTTCAAAGGGACTCGGCAAGTCAGTCTGGACATAACTGAGACCTTCAATCAAATCCATAAAGCTATCTGTATAAAGAAATCCTGTGTTTATGTAGTGGATTTCAGAATACCATATTTTAAAGGAACTCAGCAAGTTGGTTTGGACAGAACTGAGAGCTTCAAACAAATCCATAAAGCTATCTATATAAGGAAATCCCGTGTTTATGTAGTTGATGGTTATCAATATATAGCACTGGAGATCTAAATTCATTATTTGTTATCGACAATAACATAGATAAAGTAAATTCTTTTAATGTAATCATTTCACATTCATGTGCTACGTAGAAGGGGATAAAAATCCAAACACATTCCTATTTATTTTGCTGCAATACATCAGATACATGTAATGATCATGTAAGATCTATCTAGTGGTTAATGTTGTTTTAAATGTTCAAATACTTCAACTTTCTTATTTAAATTTGTGGATATCTTAAATAGTCTAAGGAATATAGCTTGTTGAAGAGTAGATGCATTTTAATATAGATGTCTAATAAAATAAACAAATGAGTATTTGTATTGCCAGTATTTGAAACAGATGGATTTATTTTCCAGTATATTTAAGTGTGCCCAAGTTTGAGTAGTGTAATCACTATTCCCAATCAATCTATGCATTAATAGGATACATATATTCCCTAATTGTAGAATATCGCATATATTATAGTTTTTCATTCATATAATTTAGAGTAAAATGAAACAATAATTTCCATATCTAAGCACCACTGTAAGGACATTTCAAACGAGTATATCCGAACAATAGAAACTTACTATTGTGCTTTCTCTCTACTGCTTGGAAAATATAGATATTACCTTCTATGGGCTTTGTCCACTTTACCTTCAATCTACTACGGTCAATTTAGGCCTTATGTATGGTCACTGCAACCCACAGGTAATTTTTACCTCTCACACGTGATTTTTTGAGTGTTGCATATTGATTAATAGCTTTCTTTTTCATTGAGAATAATCGGCCGCTCTAGATTTTGATTTGATTTTATTGATTAATAAATTCCCATTCATAGAAATCATGTTATTTTAGAAATATTATTGTGGACGACCTTGCATCGAATTTTGGATTATACCTCTGATCCATTAACTCAACGATTTGAAAGCATAGATTAAAAACATAAAATGTATGTTAAATAATATGTATGTAGATTGGCAATTAAATTAGTATTTATTAAGTTATCTAGTTCCTAAACAAATAAGAAATAAGCAACATTATTATTTCTATAGCTCATTTCAAGAAGAAAACAAACTAATGTTATTTTTCCAGCATTTACTCATTATGTCTATCATTGTCCAGACCTGTCTCTTCCCAATTACAAGAAATTTTTATGTTGGCTTCACTTGTAAATTGAATGGCTTCACTTGTAAACTTCTCTTTCATCCTTTCTGTGCTGCTTTACTTGATCATTTACTGGCTTGCCACTTCTCTCAAAAGAGTTCAAAAGTAGAGAATGACAGGATTTGGCTTTGCTGTTTTTGTTTGGTTTTCTATCTATTTGTGAAGTATACTTTATGATGAGCTGGGAAAGTTTGGGGATATTGAAAATCAGGTGTTGTGCTGACAACGTGTTCAAGAGCTGGAACCAAATATTCGATATTGTTTATACAAAATGGGACAATCAAACATAGAGAATTCTGAGCTTCTGGACCTTAGCACTCAAAAGGCCCAGCGCTTGACCTTTTACAGGAAAAATTGGAAGTAGGTTTCATATTCTTATCAATTTTTATTTATTTTTGAATAGCCTTTGGAATAATGAGTTAACAGAGAATAGTGTTCTTAAGAATCTTTTATGTATGTTAGATTTAATTTTCATTCTCTATGTTGGATAGTGTTTTTTTTTGGCACCATGTAATTGTATGTTATGTTGGATAATATATATGTAATCTAGTATATGTATCTTTTTTATGTGTCATTCATTATTTTATAGTTGCTTGGGAATCAAGAATGACTCTTTATATGTTGAGATTCTTTTCTTAGGAACTTGGCATTATTCACTTGTATAAATACACATGTTTTGTACAGTAAATTGATCACTATGAAGTTTCATAAAACAAAAATGAACAGAAATTTCATTTTTTATTAAAGCATTAACTAGCTTTGGTGTGGAGGTGGTTTTTTAATAAGTGGATTTCTGCGTTGTCTTGATAACTAAAAGGGAAAATGGAAGGCTCCATTGATTGACAATCCTAGTAAGCATTTCTTTTTAAATGATGTATCATTGGGGTTTCAAATCTTTAAAAGCTTATGGTCTCCAATACTCTAATATCTGACACTATATTGTAACCTTATTGTGAATAGAATTCAAGGATGACCTCGAGCTCTGACTGGAATTGAGTTATGGCAAGTTCATATATGTATTTCATTTTTAAAGCTGTCAACTCATCCTACTTGCAGTGTCTTGGTTGACTTTGAGTAATTGATTCCATTTGACAATATGTGTTCTCTTATTTTCTTGTACAACAGGTCAAATCAGGAACCTTATTTGATATTATTTTAGTGTCTGATGACCCTGAATATGCAAAGAAGTTAGCAAAGGAGATATGGGGCAAAAACAAAGATGTGAGTCAATCTTGTTGTTTTGAAATCCTCTCTTGTAGATATTCTAGCTGATTGTAGAGTCGGTCATTGTAGATATTTTAGCTAAGTGTAGAGTTGGTCATTGGTCATTGAAATCATCTCTTGTAGATATTTAAATAGTGATGTGATGTCCTTAAACATTGATTCTTTGTCATCAATTACTTGATTTTGTATTTGTAGAAATGTATGTTTATAGGCTAACATAGGGTACATGGTATAATTATACTTTAAAGGGTGCTAGATCAAATGGAAGAGAACCTGCTTTACAAGCAAGAGGATGGTGGTTCGATTTTATCGTGCCCTAATATGACTAAATATATGACCAGTTGACGGTAAAATAATGATTAGAATGACTAAATATACTACCAATTGACAACAATTAATGACTAAATAAATGACCAATTAACAACAATCAATGACTAAATTAATGAATAAATCAATGACCAAATAAATGACTAAAAAAATGACTGGCAAACAACAATCAGTCACTAAATTAATGACTAAATCAATGATTAAATCAATGACCAAATTAATGACTAAATCAATGACCAAATTGAGCAATCAAAACCACCAATAAATGAATAAAATAGTTTAGTCATAAATTTGGTCTTGTAATTAATGTCTGGAAATAAACTACTAATGGTCACGTGATCAAATTTAGTCATTTATATGCCATTTTGGTAGTTTTTTTAGTCATATATGTTGGCATTACTGATATTGACAAAACCAGCTAATCCAATGAATCAGTATATTAGCTGAGATTTGTCATTGATGACTAACGCTGACCGTTGGAGTGGTGTATCTAAGTAGAAAAGGTGATGGCTTGCAAACAACATGGAAGCAACATCAGAGATAGATGATCAAGGTTCAATCGGCTCAAGGGAAGACAAACTAAGCTAATTGATCTGTCATTCAAGAAGATCGATGTTAAGGTTAGATCTTCAAGTTGGCTATTCTGATGATGATGAAGTCACATAAGGTGACTTAGGTAAGAAGGTTTGAGGTCCTATGCAAACTAAAAACTCATTAGAAAACAAGAAAAGAGGCTTGATGGAAGTACTACAAACCGATATCAAAGGATGAATCGGTAGTGAAGAGCCTAGTGGTATACTGGTAGATCGGTGAAGCAGAAGGAAGATAGGTGGTCACCGTAAATCTCAGAGCGGTGATCGGTTACATGGTTACGATGGCAAAAGGTGAGTTTGTGAAGTCAACCTTAGTCATCATGCAATTAAGCCATGATTACTTGCAGATTCTCTGGTTCACATTTAAAAGACTGAACTCAACCTAGAAGTCACTATTTTTGGGGGATGCAGTGGCAGATTTGGATGAGTAGTTGGTAGAATTGTTGTAGGGTGCACAGAGAAAGACTGGGAAGATTTGAATTTGAAACCTACCAAGATCTGTGATTGCATTGATTAAGGAAACACTTGAAGGTGACGACAGAGGGTGTATAAAGTGTTTTGAGTTCATGCAAAACATTTTGATTGAAAAATTTGCAAAGTGTAAATCCTGTTAGAGGTGATCCAAACTGCAGAGTGAAGAGTGAGAAAGTGCTAAGTGATTTAGCAAAGCGGAGTGTGTGTGAAGTAGATCGGCAGAGTGCAGAGCCGAGGGTATGAGCAGACGACCAACAGAGTGCAGAGATGAGGGTATGAGCAGAGAACTGGTGTAGTGCAGAGGAGATACAACTAGTGCAGACAAAGTATGAGTTTCATTGTGATCTGATCAAGCTATCAGTAGCCATTCTAGCAGATCAACTTCCTGTTGCTTTCTAACTATTGCAACTCAAAATCCCTTAACCGAGTGGACTTTAACAGGTCCCTTTGTAAAATCCCTTAACCGAGTGACATCTTAATTGATGATCCTAATTGCTTTAACTAGGCTACCTCTAACAAGGTAAAGGCACTAACAGGCCTTAAAGAAAATCCCTTAATCAAGTGGCACCTAATAGTGTCTTTGTAATCTCCTAACAGGGATGGCTCCTCACTGGGTGTACCCCACCAAAAGAGTACAAATTTTGTGAGTTTCTACTCACACCGTGGTTTTCTCCCATTTGAGTTTCCATGAGATAAATCTTGGTGTTATTGTGTATCTTGTCATGCATGCATGTTCTTCTACAATAACTGTTTGTATTGATGAATATTAAGTTAGTGCAAACTTGAGTAAAAAGGTATTAATTCTGTAAAATCGGTAAAGTGTTGATTCACCGCTCCCCCTCTTAGCACCGGTTGGGACTAACAATTGGTATTGAAGCATTGGTCCTTAGATTCAGAAGAGCTTAATAACTTAAGGAAAGATCCAAGATGATGCGAAAGGAGGATCCTAAGTTCTCTAAGGAGAATTACACTTTATGGTGCGGTAGAATGAAGCTCTACCTAAAAACCCTAGGAGATCAATACTGGAATCATGTACGCATAGAGTACAATGAACCTAAAGGGTTTCTCACTGCAGATCAGATCAAAGAAAGGCAAGACAACATTACAACTATGGACATGATTGCTAGGACTCTGTCTGATAATGAGTATGTTGAGGTTCAAGATCTGAAAACAACCTATGAGATGTGGAATGAGATGAAGACTGTTTATGGGGGAGATCATCATGTACAAAAGGCTAAGGTGGACAGCTTAAGAGGTAAATTTAATGAGATGAGGGTGTAAGAAGGAGAAAATATAGAACAATATAGAAAAAGAATATGTTGGAATTTTTGATGATGTTGTGATTGTCATTAATGGACACACACTTTCTTGATGTATGAGTTATGCTCAACCGGTACTTGTTCCAATTGGTATTATGTATTATAGTCTTTAGACTATCGGTGTTTTGCAGAAGATGTTTACTGGTCACAAATTGACTGAAGACCCAAGCGGTAGGGAGACCCCAAGCGGTTCAAGGATCTCAAGCAGTATGAAGAAACAAAGCGGTACTTAACATCTTTCCAGTCTCCATTTTAACAACCGATAATCGGTATATTGTATGAATGGGTATTACTCTGTGATGAGTTACCAACTGGTATTTTTGTGATGATTTATCCTCCACTGACACTTTGGTGGTGATTTTGTGTCGTGTTACCAAATGTGTCCAGATGCACTGAACCTAGGAACTTGTAGTTTAATCCTATTGGACCGACATAAAATCAGACTCCTTTATAAGGACATCATGTCTAGGGTTTGTAGGTATGAGATGTATGAGAGATATGTGTGTATGTGAGATAGACAAGGTTATGTGCAATCATTGAAGAGAAGATTAGGTCTATGTGAAGAAATAGAGTGTTGAGATATTGAAGACTGAACTAATGCTAAAGTGCATTGACAATGAGCTATCAAGGATCTAACCAAGCATACTGTGCTAGTCTCTAGATCATCTACTTGTTGATTACTCATATCTTCGACAAGTCTGAAACCCTTAACCGGGTAGGCCCAGCAAAGCCTTTATAAATCCTCTAACAAGGTGGTTCACATCTGTGGATCTGAAATCCTCTCACAAGGTAGTCTTTAACAGGACTTATCTCCTAATAGAGATTTAGATTCCTAACAGGATTTGTTCTAGTGAAGAACATTGTGTGACCTTAACCGGTCTGGTTTCTATTCTGCAGATAGTTACTTATGAGTTTTTGCTCACCGTGGTTTTTCCCATTTGGGTTTCCACGTCAAACATCTTGTGTTATGGTGATTGTGCTCTTGTGGGTGAATGCTTTGTTTGCTATTTGGTTTGCATTTATCTTAACCGGTTTGTTAGTGAATCTGTTATACCGGTTAACTGCTAAACTATTTAAGAGTTTGAGTTCAGTATTTTTTGGTATACTAATTCATCCCCCCTCTTAGTATTCATCAATTGGTATCAGAGCCAACCTTTCTATAAGTCTAACCACTTGGAAGGAGATATGGGAGAATACACTATGAGGGAACTTACTCATCGTCTCACTCACATTGAGAGAGCCTATGACAAACTCAAAGTCAAGTATAAAGCTTCTCTGGCTAAAAGAAGAGAGCATGTTGAGAAACTAATGGAACTTACTGAAAATAGCTCTTTTTGATGTAGTAGACATGGATGCCCTAGTTGAAGAAGTTGAAAAACTGAATGAATCCAATGCCAACCTGAGAAGGGAGTTGGAAGGACTAACTATCAGAATGTGTCAAGAGCTTGAGAACAGAAGAAAAGTTGAAGATTTGGTAAAAGACAAAGATCTTGAGATCTCCAAGCTGAAGGAAGAAATCAGTACCCTTACCACTCATCTCCAAGAGAGTAAAGTGGAAAAAGAAGAAATGCAAGGTGAACTGAACATGGCTATTTCTGAGAATGCAACCTTGAAGGAATCCAATGCTTCTATTTCCAAAGAACTTACTGAGACAAAGGAGATACTTGTCAAATTCAATCAGAGTGCTGCTAAGCTAGAGCAAAAGCTTGAATCGGCAAAACCAATAAAGAATACCAGTGGACTTGGTTTCTTCGGTTATGAGGAAGGTGAGACCTCTAGAACAAAAGATATAGCATGAAAGAAGCAACCAACATCAAAGGATAAAGGTAAGAAAAAGTTTAAACCTGTTTGCTTTAATTGTCTCAAAGAAGGACATACTGCTAATGTGTGTAGAAGCAAGGCCTACAACTACTTTCCTTATTTTCTAAACAATAAGCCTAGATCCAATGGATTCAATGGAAACTGTTATGCATGCAACAAGTTTGGGCATAGAGCATTTGAATGCATGTCAGTTGTGCACAAAACTGGGAGATATCCTCAAAGGACTCAAGGAGTTTTTTCGGAACCCTCTGTGAACTGGAATCCCAACCGGTACAATACCTATGACCATCGGTCAGGTGGTTATCAAGAGACAACCAGTTGGAGAACAACCTGTATGATCTGTCATGGTAGCAGTCACACTGCTGCAACATGTAGAAGGAAGAATGGTAGTATGAATAATGGACCATGGAGAACACCTGGAATGGTATGCTATCACTGCAACAAATTGGGACACACTGCTAGAACTTGCAGAATGAGAAAAAAACTATCAGATGATATACCAATCACTCCATAAGGAAAGATTGATGTTGAAACCGTTCAAGCAGGAATGAATAAATCAAGGAAAAAGAAATCAGAAGTAGTGTCACAAGATGAACCGGTTTCTACACCTAGTGTGGAAGTCCCTGAATCAGCAAACTGAGCTTCAGAAAAGCTTAAGAGGAGCATATTGGTGAAATAATCTAACCCTTGGTTTATATCGGTAAAGACCTCAACCGATATATGTTACCTATCAATCGGTAGAAGACTGGACGTGGTAAAAGGAAAAATTAGGGTTTATGCCCTAACAGTGATGCATTTATTATGGTAGGTGAGAATTTGTTTAAAAGGGATTTTTAATGTCATTTTCACTTATCAGTTTACAAGTGAAGAAATTTTCAACAGCAGAGCGACAAAGGGCGATTCGACTTGCGATTCAGAGAGATTTCAAATCTTGCAGAAGAATCCGGAGATATTTTCAATCTATTGGTGAAGAACACTAAGCGATAACCGAGTAACCGAAGTGGTGTGTTGTGAGCTACATTGGCAAACCCTAAATTGCGAAATTGTGAAGGTATTTCTCAAAATTCTTGTTTATCAGTTAATCATGGATTCTGCTTCGCACTCCAGTTCTAGTGTACCTATGGACTCAGCTGAATTTATTCAAAGGAAAATGAAATACAACGCCTTGTCCCAAATACCTGTCAGAGTCATTGTTGAAGAAGATATTTCAGGGTACATTGACTGCAAATTGGAAGACTTGGGATCCCTAGCGATTCATTCCCAGCTAGGTCTGTTGTGTGGGGATGACAGGAAAATCATACCGGATTACAACATCCTAGAGAGGAAGAAACTACACAATGTTGTTTATTTTCTTGAAGAATTCACTGAAGAGCACATCTGCATCATCCTGAGCAGAGTACATGGTGACAAAATGTATCTTGAGAGGATGCATGACATTAAACCTAAAGCAATTCATGTCGTAACCGGTTTCTGCAACAACAGTGAGGTGCCAACCCTAAGGAAAGTCATCAAGGCTGAAATGACTAATCTCACCGATTCTCTGAGCGACCAACGGGGAATGACTGTCAATCCCATCAAAGATGACTTGGTTAAGTATGCTTGCATGGTGATTGGCTACCGAGTGTTTTATGCTAGCTGAATAAACTCTATCCCTGCTGTTGCGGTGAATGCCGCCTACAAAATAATCAAGGAAGACGCCTCATTTGATCTATGCACCTGTTTGCAGAAACAACTTCTATTGAACCTGAAGTCTATCAAACAAGATAGTGCTCTAAGGTTCAGATTTGGACAACTCTTGGTCGGCCTATTTTTCTACTTTCAATGCTATTTCCCGGGAGTAGGTGATATTCAATGGTCTGCTGACCAACCAGTCACTAAACAAATTAGGGAAAGTCTCCAAGCGGTGGGAACTGGATATCTTGAGGTCTTGAATAAATATTTTGATGAATTCAAGCGTAAAATGAGCTAGAGGATGAGGATATCTGGAGATATTGTAAAGAAATATGAAGAGGACATCTGATTGACAATAAAGATAGATGAATGCATAATGGAAGCGGTAGAGCCAAGAAAGGAAGAAGTAGAACCAATGGGGTATGAGGTGATGTATGACATGTTAGATGGGTATGCCTCTACCCTGCTTGCCTTGCCTCTAGATGATAAGAAAAAGAGAACCGACACCTACTTAGAAATGATAATACCGGTTGAAAATCCTACAGAGAAAAAGGGGAAGGCAGTATCAGTAGTATCGACACTGGTTACCTCAGCAAGTCCTAAAGTGACCAAGCAGTCACTTGCTAAGAAGAAACCAAAAGTTTTTGAAAGGAAGTGGAAGACCAAAAGAAACTCACCAGAGTCTAAGGATACTGAACCAGAAGTGCAGCCTAAGAAGACCAGGAAAACAAGCAAGAAAGCAAAAACTATCAGTAATGCACCTGCACCGTCAGCACCGGTAAATATAGACACCTCTTCTTATAAGCCGATGACACATTGTCAGAGGACTATTAAGAATATTAAAAGAAAATTGCTTGATGATTTGAAGGAGTATTTTGATGATTTCACTAACAGTGAGAAAGAAGAAGTAGAGCGGGAAATCACTAATTATTTATGTGTTAATGACCGGTTGCCATCAGAAATTAGATCGGCTACACCTGATTCTTTATATAATTCTTTGGATAATAAATGGTGCATTGGGATTGAGAGAGAATAGGAGATCAGAGAGAAGATTTTTGCAGAATACTTCCCTGATGCTTCAAATTCAGAATTACTTGAAATTGTGGGTAGGTACAAAGGCCTTTTCTTCATGAGAATAAGAAGACTCTTGCTATTGGAAGGCAAAGCCTTTGAAGTGGTGAAAGATGCACACTTCCATGCAAAAGCCACTATGAAAATGCACCAAGTAGCTAAAGCCAGTAGAAAGGTTGAACAAGAACCAAAAACTGGAAAACCGGATGAGACATTTGATGGTGAAGGAGAAAGAGCTACAGAACAGGTTGACACCATTGATGTGGATGCATTGGATGTTGAAGATATCACTCCAGACACAGAGAAGGAGAAACAGGATAAAGAAAAAGTAGAGAAGGAGAAATAGGATAAAGAAAAAGTAGAGAAGGAGAAGCAAGACAAGGAAAAGGCTGACAAAGAGAAAGCGGAGAAAGAGGAAGAGAAAAAGAAAGATGAAGAAAAGAGGATAAAGGAAGAAGAGAAGAGAAAAGAAGAGGAGAAGAGGAAAGAAGAGGAGAAGCGGAAAGAAGAGGAAAAGAGGAAACAAGAAGAATAAAGAAAGGAGGAAGAGAAGAAAAAGTATGAAGAGGAGCAAAGGCAGAAAGAAGAGGAAAAGAAAAGAGCTGAAGAGAAGAAGGAAGCAGAGAAATCCAAACAAGCGGAGACTCCAAAGGCAACCGATGGTCAAGCCAAACCGGTTGACATCACCAGTCCTATTGATCTCCAATCTGCAGATGAATTGGAGCTGCTGCAAAGCATAAAACTTGCACAAAAAAGATTAGAAACATTGAGGAGGAAGAAGGAACAGGATGTCATTCAAACTGCGGTTAACACTCTTACCAGTTTGATTCTAGGTACTAACCTCCCCAGTACCGATTCCTCTCTGGCTAAACTGAAACTTCTATGTACCGTTGTAGAGGACCAGGTACAATGCCTGGAAGAAATTGCTGAAGCAGATGCACAAAAGAAGCATCAAAAGGCATTAAACACTGCCTTAGTCAAGAAACTGAATGAGCTCCGGTCTCAACTTTTGAAGTAGCAGAACGATATAAGTGTTTCTATGGATGAGGGCAAATTACTATTGAGCAAAATTAGCCAACCCCACCTATTTTGTGATGATGTGCTCACGTAAAAGGATAAACTCCAATCGGATTTGCAGGCTTACATAAGTACCTTCAAGATGCCCTATGATTCATTCACTACATATGGGCAAACTATTCATCGTTATCAGCTTTAGACTGCCAAGATAGAATTGGAGATTAGCAACCGGTCAAGAGATTTGTAGGAGTTTCAACTAGTCCTATTACCCAGATTGCAAATTCTTCAGAAGTTCTTTCTCAATCTAGAAGCCTTAACAGCAACTCACTAGATGAGTACCATTGATGCAATGGAAGAATAGGTATCTCAGATGCAGACAGAAAGTGAGGTTGCTACCTCATTACTTGAGTCATGGTTGATAGCCATGAAAATTTTTATGCAGGACTTTAAATCTGTTTTTGATAAGTATCATTCCTTATTGTCATAAACATTTACTCTTTTTTAATGATAATGAGAAACAGGGGTTATTCTGCATCACTTTGTCATTGTTGGCAAAGGGGGAGTAGTACTTAAAATTTTGGTGAATGTTATGTATACTTTCATATTACCTCTTTTAAGGGAGTAGTATACATTGTAATTTCTGCAAAAAGGGATAGTGTATATGTTTAGGGAGAGTATTTTTGCTTATGACATATTTTTTTTGTTGTAAAACACTTAGATGTCAAAATTTTCCTAAGTGTTGCCATCAATGCCAAAGGGGGAGATTGCTGGCATTTTTTATGATGTTGTGATTATCATTGATAGACACACACTTTCTTGATGTATGAGTTATGATCAACTGGTACTTGTTCCAACCTGTATTATGTATTATAGTCTTTAGACTATCGGTGTTTTGTAGAAGATGTTTACTGGTCACAAATTGACTGAAGACCCAAGCGATATGAAGACCCAAGTGGTAGGGAGACCCCAAGCGGTTCGAGGATCTCAAGCAGCATGAAGAAACAAAGTGGTAGTTAACATCTTTCTAGTCTCCATTTTAACAATCGGTAATCGATATATTGTATGAACCGGTATTACTCTATGATGAGTTACCAACCAGTATTTTTGTGATGAGTTATCCTCCACCGACACTTTGGTGGTGATTTTGTGCCATGTTACCAAATGTGTCACAATGCATTGAACCTAGGAACTTGTAGTTTAATCTTATTGGACTGACATGAAATCAGACTCCTTTATAAGGACATCATGTCTACGATTTGTAGATATGAGATGTATGAGAGATATGTGTGTATGTGAGATAGACAAGGTTATGTGCGATCATTGAAGAGAAGATAAGGTTTGTGTCAAGAAACAAAGTGTTGAGATATTGAGGACTGAAGTAATGCTAAGTGCATTAACAATGAGCTATCAAGGATCTAACAAAGCATACTGTGCTAGTCTCTAGATCATCTACTTGTTGATTACTCATATCTTTGGCAAGTCTGAAACCCTTAATCGGGTAGGCCGTGGTTCACATCTGTGGATTTGAAATCCTCTCACAAGGTAGTCTTTAATAGGACTTATCTCCTAATAGAGATTTAGATTCCTAACACGATCTGTTCTGGTGAAGAACATTGTATGACCTTAACCGGTTTGGTTTCTATTCTGCAGATAGTTACTTGTGAGTTTCTGCTCACCGTGGTTTTTCCCATTTGGGTTTCCACATCAACCATCTTGTGTTATGGTGATTTTGCTCTTGTGGGTGAATTCTTTGTTTTCTATTTGGTTTGCATTTATCTTAACCGGTTTGTTAGTGAATCTGTTATACCAGTTAACTGCTAAACTGTTTAAGAGTTTGAGTTCAGTATTTTTTGGTATAGTAATTCAGCCCCCCCTCTTAGTATTCATTAGAATAAAGGATGTGGTAAATTCCCTCAGAAGTGTTGGAGGAAAGCTTGAAGAAGATGATGTGGTCAGTAAAATCTTGAGAGCCTTGCTACCACAATATGCCATAAGGGTTTCCGCAATTCAAGAACTCAGATCCTTGGGAATAGTTAGTGTTTCACTTGACTCACTGATCGATAAGTTGACCGCCTTTGAACTGAGGAACTATGATAATAGTTTACCAAAGATTGATGATTCCTTCAAACCCTCCATGATACCTACACCAACAAGAAGAAGAAAAGAAACTGAAAACAATTCTATTATAAGAACTGAACATTCTCATGAATGTGATAACCTGTTATCTAAAGAACTGGAACAAGATGAGATTGAAGCTCTATTAGAAAGAAGACTGCCAAGAGGAAAAGGAAAGTACAAAGGTAAACTTCCCTTGAAGTGTTTCTCTTGCAATACAATAGTTCATATTGTATCTAGATGTCCTGACAATGATAGGAAGGATAATTTTAGAAGCTACAAAGACAAGAGCAAGAAGGAGTGCTATCTTGCAGAAGAAGGAGTTACCGATGAAGAATCAGAAGGATCTGATGTAGATGAAATTGCATTTGTAGTGGTAAAGGAAGATAAAATAGAGGAAAGTGATATGTCACTGATCTCTATTTCAAACCAGTGTGGAATAGTGGTTCCACTCACCACATGAGCGATTACAGAAACAAATTCCTCAGCATGGAGAACTATAATGGAGGAATGGTGTGATTCGGCAATGATGTTCCTTGTGAAGTAAAAGGTAAGGGATCTATAGCCCTAAATGATAAAACAAAGTGTGAAGATGTTTATTTGGTAGAAGGGATAAAATATAGTTTGTGAAATGTTGCACAACTTAACAATAAACATTACCAGTTAGAATTCAATGAAGGAATATGCAAAATACATGACAAATTAGGAAGTCTGATTGCTACTGGTAAACAATCTAGAGGTAAACTGTTTCACCTAGACATAGTTGTAGGCATTTGTCTAATGGAAAAGGTAGAAGACAATTATCTATGACACAAAAGACTGTGTCATGTTAACTTTGATAGCATAGAAAAAGTCAGTAAAATGAAGTCTATCAGAGGTATGCCTAATATTATGAAACTTGAAAATGCTGTGTAAAGAATGGCAACTAGGAAAGTTGACCGGGTCTTGTTTCAGCAGAAAATCTTATTCATCTGAGAATGTGTTGGAATTAGTTCATATAGACTTGTGTGGTCCTATGAGGACCAAGAGTTTCTATGGGGACCAGTATTTCATGTTGTTTGTAGATGAATTCTCAAGAATGATGTGGGCTATATTGTTGAAAGAAAAATCTGAAGCCTTTCACATGTTTAAGGTCTTCAAGGCTCGAGTAGAGAGAGTAAACAGTAAGAATTTGAAATGTCTGAGATCAGATAGAGGAGGAGAGTTCACCTCTCAAGAGTTCATAAATTACTGTGAAGAACAGGGGATTATGAGACAAATGTCTACACCCAGAACACCTCAGCAGAATGGGGTTGCTGAAAGAAGGAACAAAACTCTGATTGATTGTGTGAGGAATCTGATGATACAGAAGGATATTCCACATATCTTCTAGAGAGAAGCAGTAAGCATTGCTATGTATACCTTGAACTAGATACAGGTGAAGAAAGGGACAAATAAAACTCCCTATGAATTATGGTGTGGATACTCACCCAATATGAGCCATTTCAAAGTATTTGGAAGCAGGTTCTATATCAAGAGGGATGAGTACTCTGGAAATTTTGATCCCAATAGTGATGAAGGAACCTTCTTAGGTTACTCCACAAAGAGTAAAGCATATCGGTGTTTGAATAAAATGACCGGTAAGATTGTGGAGAGTGCCAATGTTAGAGTAGATGAGTTCTTTGAGAAAAATGAACAAGATAGAAAGAGTGAACCAGAGGATTATCAAGGATTTGAGTATACTGTACCGGTCGAACTTGCTGAAGAGAATCCTATTGTAGCGGCAAATGAGGAAGCATGTGAAGTAGAACCAACACAACCGGTAGAAGAAGCTCCAAGAAATGAACCTGTACTAGCAAGGTATGTCAGAAACAATCACTCTACTGATAATATTATTAGTGAAAAAGATGTAGGAGTATTGACTAGAAGAAGAGCAAGAGAGAGTACATGTCTTCTCTCCAAAATTGAGCCCAAAATCACAAAGGAAGCTCTAAAAGATGAAGACTGGATCAAAGCCATGGAGGAAGAACTAGAGAAGATTGAGAAAAATGAAACTTGGGCTGTTGTACATAGACTGAAGAACAAAAATGTGATAGGCACCAAATGGGTGTTTAGAAGCAAAATGGATGAAATCAGTCAAGTAGTAAGAAACAAATCAAGGTTAGTTTGCAAAGGGTATGCACAGGAATGAGGTTTGGATCATGGAGAGACCTTTGCACCAGTGGCCAGATTGGAAGGGGTCATAATTCCACTTGCTTATATTGCTTACAAGAAGTTCAAAGTTTACCAAATGGATGTCAAATAGTCATTCTTGAATGGTGTTCTAGAAGAAAAAGTGTACATATAGCAACTAGAAGGGTTTGCTTCAGAAGATGGAAAAGATATGGTGTGTAAACTAAAGAAGGATCTGTATGGACTAAAGCAAGCACCAAGAGCCTGTTATGAGAGGTTGCACTCATACCTACTAAGTATAGGATTCATAAGAACCAATGACAACAATAAGTTGTACTTGAAAATTGAAGAAGATGGAAAACATCTAATTGCAGAGATTTTGTAGATGACATCATATTTGGGGGAGATGATGAGATGAGCAAAGGTTTTGTAGATGAAATGAAGCGAGAATTTGTAATGTCCATGATCGGTGAAATAAAATTCTTCATCGGTCTGCAAGTAATCTTGAAGACTTTGGAATGGAAGATTCCAAACCTATTGGAACTCTAATGGTCACAGGTTGCAAGCTCTCCAAAAATGATGATTCTAATGAAGTGAATGAGACACTTTACCGATCCATGATCGATAGGTTGCAGTATGAAGTACACAATAGACCGGATATAGCACAAGCAATTGAGTTGGTTGCTAGAATTCCTTCAAATCCAAAAGAGTCTCATATGGTGGCGGTTAAGAGAATATTTAGATACCTTAGGGGGATTGATGAGTATGGTCTCTAATATCCACATAAGGGATATTTCAACTTAAGTGTCTTCATTGATGCAAATTGGGTAGGGAACATTGATGATAGAAAGAGCACTAGTGGAGGTGCATTATTTCTTGGAGACAGGATTCTGTCATGGACAACCAAGAAACATAATTGCATCTTTGAATCCACAGCTGAGGCAGAGTATGCAGCTTCTGCAATCAACTGTACATAGGTAGTATGGATCAAGAACATATTGGAAGGTATCCAAGAAAAGGTGAATGAACCTATGGTGATACACTATGACAATACAAGTGCTATCACTATATCCAATAATTCGGTGATGCATTCCAAGAAAAAGCATATAGCTATCAAATACCACTACCTCAGAGAACAGGTTCAAGACAAGGAAGTAAGATTAGAGTATATACCAACAAAAGAATAGGTGGCTGATATCTTTACCAAGCCACTACCGAAGGACACCTTTGAATATCTCAGAGGTAAGCTAGGGGTGAAACCCCTACTTGCATTAAAGTAAGCGAAGAAGGGCTCTACATCAATCTGGTATGCTTTCTTTAAGAAGAATCTCTAAGACTAGATTGATGAGTGAGGACTACTCCGGTTGGGGGAGCAATCTTGTCAGTGTATTGAAATACATCTTTGGCATTGCTGTCAAAGGGGGAGATTATTACAGTGTTTAAGTATTGGTGAGTAGTGGGAAGGATGTGTTAAGTAGTGCTGAGAAGAAGCTGCTGAAGCAAAGGGTTTCTATAAGTGGTTAGAGTGGTTTGTTAGAAATAGAGTATTGCCAGTGTTAGGGGGAGATACTCATTACTCAGAGAAGAAGTAATGACCAGTACAAAGACAAATAAAGAAATGAAGAAAGTACATGCAAGAGCAACTGATAAGATAGATTCCGAAGTGTTGCCATCAATGCCAAAGGGGGAGATTCTTGGCATTACTAATATTGACAAAACTGGTTATTCCAGTGAACTCGTATATTAGCTCAAGTTTGTCATTGATGACTAACACTAACCGGTGGAGTGGTGTATCTCAGTAGAAAAGGTGATGGATTGCAAACAATATGGAAGTAGCATTAGAGATATATGATCAAGGTTCAATCGACTCAAGGGAAGAAAAACTAAGCTAACTGGTTTATTATTCAAGAAGATCGATGTTAAGGTTAGATCTTCAAGCTGGCTATTCTGATTATGATGAAGTCACAAAAGGTGACTTAGGCAAGAAGGCTTGAGGTCCTATGCAAACTGAAACCTCATTGGAAAATAAGAAAAGAGGCTTGATGGATGTACTACAAACTGGTATCAAAGGATGAACCGCTAGTGAAGATCCCAGTGGTATACCGATGAAGCAGAAGGAAGATAGGTGGTCACCGTAAATCTCAGAGTGGTGATCTGTTACACAGTTGCAATGGAAAAAGGTGGGTTGGTGAGTTTTTGAAGTCAACCTCAGTCATCATGTAGTTAAGCCATGCTTAGTTGCAGATTTTTTGGTTCGCATTTAAAAGATTGAACTCGACCCAGAAGCTATTTTTGGTGGATGCAGTGGCACATTTGGATGAGTATTTGGTGGAATTGTTGTAGAGTGCACAAAGAAAGAGTGGGAATATTTTAATTTGAAATTTACAGAGATCTGTGATTGCATTGATTAAGGAAACACCTGAAGGTGACGGTAGAGGGAGTATAAAGTGTTTTGAGTTCGTGCAAAACATTTTGTTCAAAAAATTTTCAAAGTGCAAATCCTGTTAGAGGCTATCCAAAGTGCAAAGTGAAGAGTGAGAAAGTGCTAAGTGATTTAGTAGAGTAGAGTGTGTATGAAGTAGACCGACAGAGTGTAGAGCCAAGGGTATGAGCAGAGGACTGATAAAGTGCAAAGTTGGGGTATGAGTAGAGAACTGGTGTAGTACAGAGAAGACACAACTGGTGCAGACAAAGTATGAGTTTCATTTTGATCTAATCAAGCTATCAATAGCAATTCTAGCAGATCAACTTCTCGTTTCTTTCTAACCATTGCAACTCAAAATCCCTTAACCGGGTGGACTTTAACAAGTCCCTATTAAAATGTGGCGACTGATCAACAAAGTACTGTACACTCAGTAATTAGAACTGTACTTAGTCTTGTGGCTACAGATGATTTACATCTTGAACAATTAGATGTCAAAACAACTTTTCTCCATGGAGATTTGGAGGAGGAAATTTACATGTTGCAACCACAGGGATATGAGGTCAAAGGTAAGGAGAACTTGGTGTGCAGGTTGAAGAAAAGTCTGTATGGCCTAAAGCAAGCACCCCGACAATGGTATTTAAAATTTGATAATTTCATGGCTGAACACGGTTATCATAGATGTCATTCTGATCATTGTGTATATTTTAAGAGATTTGATAATGGCAGTTATATTATCCTGTTGCTTTATGTTGATGACATGCTTGTTGCTGGGTCTAACATGCAACATATAAATGATCTTAAACAAAAATTAGCCAGGTCATTTGCTATGAAGGATTTGGGTGCAGCTAAGCAAATTCTCGGTATGAGGATTATACGGGATAGGAAAAATAGAACCTTGAATTTGTCCCAAAGTGAGTATATAAAGAAGGTGTTGAAAAGATTTAACATGTAGGATGAAAAAGCAGTTAGTACACCTTTGGCTAGTCATTTCAAATTGACTAAGGAGATGTGCCCAAAGGCACAGGAAGAGGTTAATAAAATGTCTAACATCCCGTATTCATTAGCTGTTGGTAGTCTGATGTATGCAATGGTATGCACAAGGCCAGATATTGCACATGTAGTGGGAGTTGTGAGCAGGTTTATGAATAATCCGGGTATGGAACATTGGAATGCTATGAAATGGATTCTTCGGTATTTGAAAGGAACTACTACGAAGGTATTATGTTTCAAAGGATCAAATGCTGCTCTAAGTGGATTTGTTGACTCTGATCTGGCGGGTGATATTAATTCACGGAGGAGTACTACAGGGTATGTTTTTATTATAGGAGGAATTGCAGTCAGTTGGATTTCTAGGCTGCAAAAGGTTGTTGCACTTTCAACCATTGAAGCTGAGTATGTTGCTGCTACAGAAGCCAGCAAGGAGATGATTTGGTTGCAATGTTTTCTGGAGGAATTGGGTCAGATACAAGAGGATATCCCATTGTAAATTGATAGCCAGAGTGCCATTCATCTTGTGAAGAACTCTGCTTTTCATTCAAGGACAAAGCACATTCAACTTAGGTACCACTTCATCCAGACTATTTTGGAGGAGGGCCAGTTACGACTTGAGAAGATTCACACAAGTGAGAATCCTGCCGATATGTTCACGAAGGCAGTTCCACAGGAGAAGTTGATTTCTTCATCAATTTCTGTTGGTCTTCTTGATTGATAATTGTGGAATTTATACCAGTCGAGTCCTAGAGTTTTATCCAGCGGATGTTGCATGTACAGTGGTGTCGTGTAGTATCAGTCTCCTAGTGGGAGATTGTTCAGTGTGGAGCCTGATCAGTCTCCAAGTGGGAGATTGTTAAAATGTGGCGACTGATCAACAAAGTACTGTACACTCAACACGTATTCTCACCGGGGTCCGGGGCTGGGCCAGGCCCCGGGCAGGGGTTTGGGGGTGGGAGCCCCCGAGAAATTTTTTTTTGCCGTCTTTCGTTGATGAAAACCAACATTGTAATAAAAACCTAAAAAGGCCGACTTTGTTTGTTGCCCTAAAAACGCATGTTATAAGCGGCTGGGATGCTTAAGGCATTGTAAGGTTGATATACTATTTTTGCTGGATAATAAGAAAGATTGGACGACTGTGTATGGTGGACGTAACCCATTTTGGGTGAACCACGTTAAATCTCCGTGTTATCTGTGTCTTGTTTTATTTCTTTATCTTTTGTATTTAAATCTGCATATAATTATTAGTTCATATTTGCTTTGGATCTGCTTGAAACCCTAACAGCCCCTTTGTAAAATCCCTTAACTGGGTGACATCTTAATTGATGATCCTAAGTCCTTTAAAAGGGTCTCTTACTAGTTTTATGGAGAAACTAGTAGACTATGACAAAGGAAAGGTAAATCTCACTGTCTCCAAAATTACCGAAAACTGGAGTAATGGGTCCTTTAAAATCCATGGAGTGAGGTTCAAATTGGACGCGAGCCTCATCGCAACAGTGACAGGTATGCCCCACACTGGACTCAATTTCTTTAGAGATCTCAAAGTTTCCAATAATGCGGTGAAAATATTCCCGCGCAAGGACAAGGAAAGGGCTAAAATCAGAAAAGCCATAGGGGGTTATTATGAAGCCTCTAATATCAAGAAAATCTGGGGTTGGGTTTTGAACGCCATCATGGAATATATAACTGTTGAGGGCCGCTTCTCTAGGGCCCACACTTATCACTTTGTTTTATTAAACCACTTCAGGCATGATAAAAGGGTATCTCTGCCCTACTATCTCTTTAGATCTTTGTCCAGGTCATTGAATAAACACAACAAGAACTCCTCAAATCCAGTGCTCCATAGTGGGCTCATCTTGCTCATTTATGAGCACGATAAAATCCTTGCTATCCAGGAGAATAAAAAGTTGTCCGTTTCTCCTGGAAAAGGCAAGAGAAAGTTGGAGGAAGGCGAATCCAGCAAGGGGGAGGCTTCTCTGAGTAAAAAAAATAAGAGTGCCACTGGGATGAAAGCCAATGTTGAGAAAAATGACTCAGAGGAAACTAGTAAAGAGGGCAGTGAAATGGAAACAGATGATTCAGAGGGTGAGGAAAGTTGGAAAGACGAGGAAGTGGGTGCAGAGGAAGAAGAAGGTGATAATGAATCCGACAATGAAGATCCTTTTCACAGTGCCAGCATAGGCCACGATAATAGCCAACAAATGGGGGAAAAGGATAATAAGGACAAAGAGGATAAAGATATGGATTTTGGGAAGGAAAAGAACAAGGAACCCGAGAAAGATATGGCTAAGGATAATTTGAGTGAGGATAAGGAGAGTGCAGGTGAAGGATTATTTTTGGATAACCTTAAAAAACTCACTGAGGCCAGATTGGGTTATGACAGATGGACTTATGAACTTTTGAAGAACATGGAAAAAAATGGTAAACAAAAGGATGAGAAAAAGTAGGAAGATGATAGGATTCAGAAGCTTTGGAGGCAGGAAATGGAAGAAAAAGTTAAAAAAAATGGCAGCCCAGATTGACTATCTGGAAGAAGAGAAAGTGGCAATGAAAAATATGTTGGGCATGGTCCCAAATGTCTTATCTGAAGTCACAAAGAACATAGAGGATATTGCTAAGTTCATCGATAATTCCAACTCTCCTAATCTGGTGGTGGACCTTGACACTGAAGATGCGACTGAGATTGGAAGTGGGGAAGCTATACTGGGCGGAGCTGCAAAGAGGACTAGAGTGAGCGTCAAGAAAGCTACTGCTATGTCTGCCAAGGATATCCCTAATCTTAGGGATAGTATCAAATAATTGTATGGGATTAGCAGTACCTTGGCTAATGCCTTGAAAAATATCAATTAGATCCTTGTCTGTGTTGTCTCTGGTCAGGCTGGCTTTTGCAGGTTTTTTTTTGGGCTTTTAGCTAGATTTTCTAGTTTTTATGCTGGTTTTTCTTTCATATGTTCCTCTTGGTTTCTTAATGCTTTTATCTTGTAAGGTCTTTTTATAAAGGGTTTTGGGGCCCCTTTAAAACCTATTTTTACTCTAATAAAAAAACTAGGGTACCTCTAACAACGTAAAGGCACTAATAGGCCTTAAAGAAAATCCATTAATCTAGTGGCACCTAACAGTGATTTTGTAATCTCCTAACAGGGATGGCTCCTCACTAGGCATACTCCACTAGAAGAGTGCAAATTTTGTGAGTTTCTACTCACACTATGGTTTTCTCCCATTTGGGTTTTCATAAGATAAATCTTGGTGTTATTGTGTATCTTTTCATGCATGAATGTTCTCATACAATAACAGTTTGTATTGATGAATATTAAGTTAGTGCAGACTTGAGTAAAAAGGTATTAATTCTTTAAACCATTAAAGTGCCGATTCACCCCTCCCCTCTCAGCATTGGTTGGGACTAACAATATATTGTTGTTTTTGTACTAGTGTACTTAGACATTCTCTCAGGGCACCTAGAAGCAAAATGTCCTATCTTATTACAAGAAAAGCATTTCAAAGGCAATTTTCCATCATACTTACAACACCCTTAGGCAATCTCCGAGCAATAAGGGCTTCAAGCTCTTCCAATTCTCTTTCTTGCTCTTCCATCTCTCTTATTTCTCTTTCATATCTGGAAATCCTACATGAACTCTCTCCCAGATCATACTTCTGCTTCTCAGATACTTATGCTCTATATGTAATCTTAGATTTTCCATGTGTTTCTCCAAATTTTCTCAACTCAAATGCAACAAGTTTTCCAAATAGCATGTATCTTGTTATAGTGGTCACACTCCGATCTCATCAATATCAACTACTTTGTGTTTGTAAGTAGGGGGAAATGATCTCAACACCATAGAAACAATCTCATCTTCCTCAAGGGTTCCACCGGCACATCTGATACCTAGAAAAATCTCATTCACCTTAGCCATGAAGGATGATATGTTCTCATCTTCTTCCATCTTCATCATCTCATACTTTCCTTTCAAACTCTATAATTTAATGACTTTGACATGCTTATCTCCTTCATACAAGGTTTCCAACTTCACCCAGATTTCATGTGAAATCTAAAGTCCCATAACATTAGTCATCTCTGAATCACTCAAGGGACTCAACAATGCTTCCTTAGCTCTTATTATTTTTCAACATCCTTGATCTCATTAGCAGTAATTGGTTGATTCTGAGGAATAGTGTAGGTACTCTTTGTAATCTTTCAATAATCTTCTCCAAGACATTTCAAGTGCACCTCCATTTGGTCCTTTCATGAGAGTATAATTTCTCCCATAAAATCTCAGACTTTCCTTCTTGAACACATAAGTTTCCATCTCAGATCTCCTCAAGAAGCCAATATTCTTCTGGAGGATCTAGCTCTGATACCAATTGTTGGCAACAATAATGAAGGAAAAATGAGAGGGGGGGGGGGGGGGGGGGTGAATTAGTTTTCGTCGGATTAAGAAAATTAATCACAAATTCAAAACTTATCAACTGCAGCAACAATAAAGATAGACATAATAATAACAAAACACATAACACCAAGATTTTGACGTGGAAAACCTGGTTAAGGGAAAAACCATGGTGGGATCCTACCCACAAGAAGATGATACACTGCAGTAGTATGTAAAAAATATTACAATGTGGAATGCACATTCATTCAGGCACACTACCTAGAGCTCACTACTCAAAATAACAAAGGGCAACAACCTAGGGAAGGCTCACTACCTTACAAATATTAGACAACAATCTGGAATTACTTGAACTGAAAGAGTAACATCTTCTAATGCCTTATACCAGTTCTGATTAAGTACACTTGTCTTCTCTACAACACTCACTGCTCATTACTCCACATCTAAAAGATGAATTCATTTGTTTGCACATACATAGCTCTCTGATATTGCAGACACAACCACACATATCAAATTACATGAACATGACACCTATTTATATAGATAATCAACCTTGATAGCAAGGTCAACTCAACCCAATAAGACCTAATTTACAAATTCCATCACACAAACCATTAGACCAATATTATGTCATTAATGAAATAGCATGGACCTAAATCAAATCTTTGAACATGCAACACCACCGCAAACCTCACCAAGATCAACCACAACATGCTACACCACCAAAAAGGTCACATAGCATGAAGAACACCAATAGATCAACAAAATCACCAATACCATGCACAATAATCAATGTTGACCTCCATAACAAATAGGACATGATTATGAAACACCAACAAACACATTATAATCATATGCAATAGCTGCACCAACACCACTTTTTCAAATCTTCATCTATCAACACACTGACACTCAAGAACACCTAACAGTAGAAACTCCCACATGGAAAGATAAATTGTGGAGCACTAAATCATGAACCATCTGAATTGAAGATACACATGATCGTTCTAAACATTCTCCCAAAATCGCAACTCAAGATCTGATCACACTAGAGCACACTAGATCAAATACCAAACTCAGCCAACCACTAAATAGAAGAACCAAACTATAAACCAGATCAACTAATATGATCAAATAAGCTTTCGAATCACTAAAACCAATAAAGATGAAGTAGAGATACTTTATAATTGAACCACAACTCCTCATCAATAAACCAAACCAAATCAATTACTTTGCAAGACCAAAATACCAGAACACAGGATTATGCTGACATCAATGACAACAACATATCCTAGCAGCAACAATATCCAACATTAAACTTGTGAGCAAGTATCCTTTAGTAACCAAATGTTGAAGATTTAGTTAGAGAACTCTACACATACTTCTGTCGAAGTCCAAGAATTTTTTTGGAATTTCAAAATTTTGTAGATGGAATAACTGATAAGAAGAATCATCTTAAGGATGTAAATATTAGATGGATCTCCTTGCATGGACTAGCATATCAAGTTTATTCAGAATATTGATCCTTCTTTTGAGTAATGAACGAACATCACCACATAGTGGACAAATCTCCTGACTTGCTTCGTAGGTTAAGTGGTATAGAGACAATCTTAACTTTACCAGGTTTTCTCTCCATGCTACAGGAAATGAACCTTCATGCAAAAAAAGCCCAAGAAAGAGCTATGTATGTTGCAAAACATGCTAAGATACGTAAAATGATATGCGTGACCCTCGATAACTTCTATCAATCAGAATAAACATTTGCAAATGAAAAAATTGCTAGCTGATAGATAGTGACAAATTTGAACAATCCTAATAATTTATTTTAATTTAATGCAAACAGGGAGTTATGTGTCACTGTATGTAGATTTGAGATACCAATGCACTATGATGCAAGATAATTTGGTGGTGTAAGGGGAATCCTACATCACCCAAAAATATTCATTTTTGTTTAGTTTTCTTGTAATATTTTTTGCAGTTCTGGATACCCATTTGGATGAAGAAGAGATTCAAACTCTCTGAACAAGTTGCTTTTTCTAGCTAATTGCCAAAAAAAAAGTTGGTTTTTATTTAAAGATGAATGGAGCCCAAATTTTTCAGGAAGCTTAAGGAAGGAAAAATAAGCACTTTGGTGCAAGAATCAAGTTCAAATCATTTATGGTTTGAAATTTAATTTCTCGAAAAACCAAAAAAAAATTCTTCCAAGTCAAGTTTGAGGTATTAAATGGTGTTGAACAAACCCGAAAATGGTGGGAATTAGTAGAGTGGTTTCTTAGCATATTCTACACTCAAAGATATTTTTGACACTTTAAACGGTTCATAAATCTGATTCCCGGATCAAAAGTTATGGCTGCCAAAAGTTGGACAATTTTTTGGAAAGTTTCAATTTTCTAATTTGGCTGTATTAAATCATATTTCCAATTTCATGTTTTGGCATTTGTCCGCCAACTGGTAATTTCTAAATTGTAATTTCAGCTCCAAAATGGTGGAAATCTATTTAGGACTCATTTGAGGAAACTTGTAATAGTTGTTGTATGTGATATTTTGGGGAGTTTTGTTTTTGGGTTGGGAAATTGCATTGTAAGGGTTTTCCAGAAAACTCTGTAAATTGTTGTATTGCAGCCTGTGAGGATTGATTCTTATTTGTAATTGCATGTATTGAAATTAGTTTTTTCAGATAATAATAAAATATAGATTTTCTGTGTCTCTTTTGTTGTGTTTTCTATTCTTCGGGTTGTGCCCTCATCACACTACCTTGCCATGGTCATAGAACAAGGAAACCACCCTAAGAAGGAAGAAGTAAATGTCACAAGAGAAGATTTTAGTAATATTGTTGAGTCTGTAACTACTAGTCTGAAGATAATCACCTCTTTTGTTTCCTTAGAAATTAGAAAATGATTCCCTCATGATGAATTAATTGAAGCCATGTCCATTGTGTTTCCTCAATATTGGGATCTCAATAGCCTAGCTGATTATCGTTAGAGGCTAATGAATTTGATAGGCCAATTTTGCAGATTTGTAGAGTTCAATGGAAAAACTATAGATGGAATTTTAAATGAAATTATTCTTAGAGAGAAATTAGTCTGTTTTGTAATAACTACGAGGCATCATTTGGAACAATTGAAAAATGGAGAAACCCTCGGAAGAGGGATCGGCAACAAAGGTTTGGGCAAACCTAGGTTAGAGAGAAATTTTTCTTATTTCAATATCAAAAAATTTCAAACTTGCTGATTTAAGTCAAAACATGATATTGGGTTTGGTGGAGGATGAGAAATTTTCAATTCTTTAGGGTTTTTAAAATCAAAGATAAGAAACAAAATAGACAAGAATTTGAAAAATTGCTTGCGATTGTATACATCTAGGTATGATGTTCGAATTTTTCCTTATGAAAGGGCATTGGGAATCTAGAAGTCTAAATGTGAAAGAAGAGGGTTGGGCAACACTTCAAACCAAAGTGGGACAATTAACAGTGACATGATGAATGACAGTGACACATGTACTAGTAGTTTTGAGATACAGTTAAGTGGAGTTATGTAGAGTGAAGAAAACATTGACAAGAATCAAGGAAGCTCTCAATTTGATGATCAATATGATGAGATGATTTGACAAATTTAAGAGATTTAGCACTAGCAGTTACTAGGTATTTATTAACCTTTTACTATATAATGTATTTCATCATTCATATTACAAAATCTTAAATGTGTTTGATGATATTTTATTTGTCTGTTAATGTCATTTAATATTAATATGCAATTGAATTTTTCAAATTTTCATTTACAAGTTAATAAATTAATGTACTACTATATTTTCAGTGTTCACAAATAAGATTGCATTAGTAATTATTTATTTGATTCAATATTCTAGAATAAAAAAACTGTTGCATTAGTAATTACATTATGACAACATTAATAGTAATTACACATTCATAAAAAATAGTTAATTCAAGCCATGACAAATTACAATATGGTTGAAATTACAAATAAAGTAAAGTAGAAAAGTTAAAAGAATTTGGGAATACAAACTATACAATACATATTATGAAATTGTATCAACTTTTGTAGAATGCTCCACTCTCCATCTAATGGAAGTCCAATTTGTTATAAAATATAGTGGGTGACTTGAAAATTTGTTAGCAATTCATAATTGGAAGTGGAACTTGACAATAATGTTTCATCCAAAGTTGCATTCAAGGTTATCAATGGTTTGGTGAAGCCCAAAAATTTAACCTTCTTTGTGTCCTTAGGAAACAAGTTGAAATAAAATTTTCATTTTCTCCTTGATCTTATTTTTGAAAGCAACATTTTCAATATATTGTTGTGTTGTGTCAAAACTCTTCGGTAAACCAAGATCTGTCAATCTTTGTACATTTCCAAGTATATTCTTCATCTTTTTTGTAGCATTATCTAGACATTCATGTGAACCCGTATTTTTATACATTTTGAATGATAGATGGTGTATTTACTGAGGTATCAATGCAGACGTGAATTCCCTTGGATGCCAAATATTTGTCATTGGCTTTGTAGACTATTTGTATAATTTATTTTGCAATTTTCTCTCTTGAAGTCGCGTTTTTGTTCTGAGCAATGTATTCAATGAGCTTCCCATAATGCACTGTTAGACTTCCAATCAATTCAAATAGCTGACACAATTGGTCAATCCTCTTCATTATTTCCTCCCAAATAGTTTGTTTTATATATCTCATTGTTTGTTTTCAAGATCCGGTCAATCTGTCTTTGGAAGATTTAATTTCATTGTATTCCTTCTACAACTCTTGTGTCAGTCTATAATTATTTTTTATTTCCTCCTCTGCATTTTATTCCCACTATTTTTCTCTTACCGTTGGCAACAAGGTAGAAAATGGAGAGGGGCGCTGAACCAGTTTTCTCAAAATCCTAACTCAAACATAATTTCAGATCTAATAATTAATAGTGAAAGCATAAATCAACACCACATCAATAACACACATAACACCGATATTTTTGACATGGAAAACTTGGTCAAGGCAAATATCACGGTGGGAACCTACCCACAATATGATGATACCTTGTTAGAAGTATATGAAATATTACAATGGGGAATGCACATGCATTCAAGCACACTTCCTAGAGCTCATTGATCAAAGCAATAGAGGGAAACAACCGTGGGAAGACTCATTGTCTTACAAACACATTCGAATTACATTCAAAAGATCATGAACTGATAAAATAGCATCTCCTCATGTCTGATTAAAGTTATTGTTAGGCATATAATCTGCTCTTTCACACTTCTTCACTGCTTCCAAAAGATCAAAACATTACTTGCACACACAGATACCTCTCTCAATGAGTATTACACTTATTTATAAATATCAACAACCTATCTTTCGAGGTTGGGTCAACACACATCTCAAATTATAAATATGTAACCCATACACGCTACAATAACACATGCAAACCAAAACAATGGCCACTAAGATGTAGTATGAACCAAAATCAACACCTCAAACATGAAACACCTCCAATAATTACGCCTCAAACATCCACAACATTCTATAATCAACATGTCGACTAAGAACATGAAGAACACCACCGGACAAGGAAAATCATCAATAACGTGCTCAATGCCCAATGCGAATCACCAACACAAATAGGACATGATCTTGAAACATCCACAAGCATCATGAATTACCACAACATCCACACCAACTCAAATTACTAGAATCATCATCATCATCATTATACCAAACTTAAAGAACACTAACTACAATGACTGTCAAATTGAAAGATTTACTTGCAGACTACAAAATCACGAACCATCTAAATTGAGGACACACCTGAACATCCCAAATACATTCCACACATCCACAACCCAAGACATTACAAATTGGAGTAATGTAGATCAAAATATAGAACATTGATCAACACTCAACAACTTAAAAACCAACCGCAATACCAGATCTCATAACACAATAAAATCTCCATGCAAACTACTAAAACTTAAGTTGAATCAACTAGAGATACTTATATTGAAACCCTTTAATCTACAACACCTCATCTACAACACACTAGTCAAACCAACTCACTTTATCTGACTGCAACACTGAAACACACAAAAGAATATGTTGACATCAATGACAACACACCACTCAGTCAATCCAAACACATTATTGAACAATCTCCCCCTTTGGCATTGATGGAAACATATAATGTGAAAAACAATTAATGACAAAGAAAATATTCTCTCTCCTAGAATATGAAGAAGGATCAACTTCTCCCCCTTAGACTTAGAAAAAGATATGACAATTTTTCACATGATTTCTCTCCCCCTTTGACATCAATGCAAAAGGCACATATGCAAACCATAAATCACACAGAAAATCTGATCCACAAAACTAACTACTCCCCCTCAGTAGTAGCCACCACATCAATCTGGATAACAAGATATGACTATGAAGTTCATCGGACTGATGCAAATTCATGCATCCTAGTTCTTATCAAGAGGGGCAATCACCCCTAGCTTCTCTCTGAGATACTCAAAAGTCTCTTGAGGCTAAAAGGCTTCATGAAGATATCTACAATTTGTTCATTTGTAGATACATAATCCAATTTGACTTCCTTCTCATTCACCTTTTCTCTTAAAAACTGAAACTTGATTGATATATGCTTAGTCTTTGAATGCAACACTGGATTCTTAGAAATGTTGATAGCACTTGAATTATCACAAAATATATCAGTAGGCTCATCATAAACAACTCTGATATCCTTTAACATCTACTTCATCCATATCACTTGAGTACAATTATTAGCAACAATAATATACTCAGCCTCTATAGTAGATAAAGAAATGAGAACTTGCTTCTTACTTAACCATGAAACCATCTCTTTCCCAATAAAAATGCACCACCACTAGTACTCTTTCGATCATCAACATCACCTACCCAATCAACATCTATAGAAGCACTAAAATTAAAGTCATCATCGTTAGGATACCATAAGCCAAAATTAATTGTCCCTTACAACAACACAACATGAGATTCCCTAGGATCAACTTGAAATCTAGCAGGAAGACATACAACATTCATAATATTTCGTCTATTCTGAGTAAAATATAGTAATCCACCAATCATAGATCTATATCTGGTTTGATTTTATTTAAGAGAGTCATCATCCTTTATCAACTTACATCCAATCACCATAGGAGTACCTGTTAATCCTATGAGGATCTGGTTAATACTGAGAGGGGCCGTGAATCAGTATTAAGACCAATTAAAACTTTAACTCAAAAACAAACTTATCTCAAATCTGAAACCATTTAACAAATATCTCAACTTCTTTAATCAAATCTAACAACCTCTTTATCAGATTTTCTTAACACATTAATCAAATCATTTACGACAACTATCAATACTTTCACCACCAAAGAAATCATATAAACTTGATCATTTACCAACTCATTAACCTTATCAATAAGATCAGATACTTTCTCAAACAACTCCTTATCAGTACCGGTAACCTCTGATAAACTTCTAATAAAACATCATAACCGATGTCTCAGAAATAATGCATGAAATGAAACATAAACAAGAACATCACATGAACACCATAAGTTTTTGATGTGGAAACCCAAATGGGAAAAAGCCATAGTGGGAGTTGGCACCCACAAATATTTGTAATCTTTTGAAGTACACCTTGTTAGGAGCTTACAATATGCCCGGTTAGGAGCAGACCCTGTTAGGAGTCACCCGGTTAGGGGATTTGCCTTGCAGCCTGGTTAGGATCTTGATGATCTGTTAGGATCAACCTCATGAGAGGATTTAACACTCTTTTGACAGTTTCCCTGTTAGGGGACTTAAATGTCTAAGGCCCATTAGGATCTACCCGGTTAAGGGATTTAACCTGCTGCAACTGTTAGGGAACAACAGTAAGAAAATGATCAGTTACTTGCACTTCTCTACTTGCTTTATCAGATCCAATTATACACAACACTATGCAACTCTCAAGAAGATCTCACACTGCACTTGGATGACTTAACACATTCTCTAAGACCACCGACACACTAAACATCAACTGTGTCATCCTAAATAGCCATCTCAACTAGGTCGGCCACAAAACCTTAATTACATCTTGAATTCATAATTCAAATCATAAGAGATCATCATAGATCATTATATAGATCATTGCAACAAATTACAATGCAATATCAGTCGTTGGTTGATCATAACCCATCACGGAAATCTGATTTGTATCCTTAAAACACTCTACTAAGCGTTTTGCTGATTCCCAAGAAAATATTCCTTAAATCGCACCAAAACAACAATTAAATATTTCACATGGGTTGTGTCATGTTACCAACTTCATGTAGACTCATTGTCGATCACTGTCATAACAAAAATCATTACCGGTTTGATGATTTCTTCATCGGTCTTAAACCCTACTAAAACCTTAGCAAAACCTCATAAAAAATTTGAAACACGTCTTCCGGTAATCTCCACAAGTTCTAGTTCCAGTCATATACACATTTCCATGATATGAGTTCACCATCCAAACCACAAATCACCAATCATCGCCGATCATTGGATCCAATCAAAATAATTCTTCTTTACCGGTAAAAGTCCTATTTCACAAACTTTAGTTCTCTGCCTGTAAACCCTATCTTCCAGTAAACCAAATCACTTAGATGACAAAACCAGACATCAGGAACATCATTTGACATTAGTTGCCATAAATGACAACATAAATAACTGATCATGTCATCTATTCACAAAATCTCAATCTCTTCATCACAAATATGTTAGTTCCAAATGGTGCTGAGAGGGGAGGGGTGAATCAACACTTAATCAATTTTCACAATTTAAGCTTTAACTTAAATCTGCATTCATCTAAAAACCAACAACACACTTAATCATTGAAGTAACATATGCATGCATGAAAATTTGATAGTGACACCAAGAATTTATCTCGTGGAAACCCAAATGGGAGGAAACCATGGTATGAGTAGGAACTCACAAAATTTGTACTCTTATGGAGTACACCTAGTTAAGAGCCATCCCTGTTAGGAAATTACAAAGACACTGTTAGGTGCCACCCGGTTAAGGGATTTTGATCAAGGCCAGTTAGTGCCTTTATCCTGTTAAAGGTACCCTCGTTAAAGGACTTATAACATATTGTATGCGGGAAAAGTGGGCTGATAGAACTCAATATGTGAAAATATTGTTAAATACTAGTCCACACATACACACAAGACTTCTTGGTGCAAGCTATGGAGTAAGGAAGTATTACTCAGCTTCCCAAGGAGGGTCCCATGGTTCTTTATCTCACAATGTCCCTCAAACCAATGTTTTTGCTCTCAGATCGCTGAGCAAAATGGTTTAGGGATGGCAAATGCAAGAACGAGGGATACTTTTTGTTGATTTAATATGAGATGAATCCTAAGATATGCATGATGCTAGAAATGCAATAAACTAACTATAAAATGACAAGATTAGTATAAATACTATCCTAACATAATATATTTAGTCTATGATTGAGCTAAATAATAAAGAAAGTATTCTAAACATGCATATTTAGACTAATTTCTATTCTAAAAGAGGCTTAAAATGATGAGCATAAAAATGATATGAAAGCTTGAATGTATTTGAGCATAAGTGTGATAATACAAATTTGAAGGATGATCTGTGAAAATGGAGGAATGAGAGCTCTATTTATAGCAAAAATAGGGCAATGGATGGTCAGGATCGAATGATTTAATCAAGGGTTGAGTTTGAAAGTTGGGAATCCATGTTTGTATTTGGCACCAATGAAATGGTGACAAATGTTAACATAAGATTGGTTGAGAAAAGGGGTTGGAGACATTAAATGCCTGAGAAGAGCTCATGGTTATCTAGAGGGTAAGGGTCAAGCTAAGATTAGGATTACCCACTGGATTAAGAGTTAATCCAAGGATAAACCTTTGTGCAAATGTTTAAGAGATAATCATGGTCAAAGCATTAAAGGCCTGATGAGACCTTTGGGTTGGGTAGAGGTTGAGTCAAAACAAATGTTTTAACCATGTAGGAGGGTTTGAGTTAACCATTAATGGTTATTAGAGACTTTGGGGATTAAGTGGTTGAAAGTTGAAATCCTTCAATGGTTATCAAAGACTTTGAGGAATTAAGTGGTTGAAGACTTGAAGCCTTTAATGGTTATCAAAGACTTTGAGGTTTTGAGAAGTGACCTCCCTTTGCTTAGGGATGTGACAAAGTTTAGAGGAGGGGTTAGGTTGATTAGAAGCGATTAGAAGATTCTAGAAGGGATTAGAAAGGGGTTTGGGAAGGCAAGTGGGATAATAGGATTTAATTGAAATAAAGTATTTTAATTCAATTTGGTTGTAATTAAATAAATTAGATTTATTTAATTTAGGATAACTATTTAATTAAATTTGAATTTAATTAAAAGTGGATAGGGGGATTTAATTGAATAAAATGATTTATTCATTAAATGGGTATGGTGAATTTTATTTAAATAAATTGAGTAATTTACTTAATAAAATAGAAGAATGTGGATAATTTAATTAAATTGGATTTAATTAAATAGAGAAATGAACATAAAATATTCATTTAGGAATATGGTCATTTTTATACGTCTACATTTTGCCCCTCTTTGAAGTGACGTGTGTGCACATGTTATTTCAAAGAAAATGATGTGTTTTTGTGATTTATGATCAAATGGAATTTTTGTGTTGCTCTTTTGATTTGCAAGTCGTGCCCCAGATTTGATTTGATGTGTGATGCCCCCTCGGGAGATGAATCAATATTTTTGAAAATTTTTGAGTTGATTTGATGAGTTGCGTATGATGTGTATGAGTTCGTGTATGTGAAAAGTGTGCAAATTGATTCATCTCCCGATAAGTTACAAATGTTATGGTATAGGGGACACCACAGCTATATTACAGGTCTGTTCGGCTAACCCTAATTTCATTTTCCTCCTATAAAAGGGGAAAAGGGCTTGATTTAGATTCATTTGTGCTTTGTTGACCTTGGAGAAAGAGAATTTGCTCTGGAGAGAAAATGCCTATTCCTTATCATAGACACTGTTTCGAGCGCGTTCGAAGGTACCGGAGACCTGCAGCGCGTGGACCACCAGTAAGTCAACGTTTTTGAT
Source organism: Cryptomeria japonica (assembly GCF_030272615.1). NCBI lineage: Eukaryota > Viridiplantae > Streptophyta > Pinopsida > Cupressales > Cupressaceae > Cryptomeria > Cryptomeria japonica. The sequence continues at coordinate 745,887,848 of NC_081414.1, read as the reverse complement.
CCTCTTTTAACTTTTTATTTTGTCATTTTTAGTCATTTTTTTAATTTCAAAGTTCGGGTTTAACGGTTTAGCGCGTCTAGGGCCTAGATTAGCGCATACGAAGTTTAGAGTAGCACATCAAGTTTAATATTAGGGGTTGCGTCCGAACTAGATAGGATAGCGCATAAAACTAATAGTTTAGTGCATACATGTAGAATAGTGCATGGCAGCAGTTGGGTAGCGCATCTGGGCAATAGGTTAGCGCGTAGGGTAGACCTAGCACATAGGGGTCGCAGGGGTTTGCATGGGTAAGGGGGTTTAGCGCGTAGGGTTAACCTAGTGCATAGGGCCAAACGGGTAGCGCCTAGGAGGGATAGATTAGCGCGTAGAGTCAGTCTAGCGCATAGGGTAGGTTAGGTGGCGCATGGGAGGAAAAGATTAGCGCGTAGGGTTAACCTAGCACATAGGGTAAATAGATTAGCATGTAGGAAAAGTAGCTTAGCGCGTGGGAGGTTTTTAGCACATTGAGTATCTGTTTTAGCACATCTAAAAAAATTTTGGAAGATGGGCCGATTTGAAAATTTGGTTTGTTTGCCTGTCATGATGTGATGGATTTATCCAATATGAGTGTTGGTATAACTTGTTTGGATTTGCGATTTTCCAAGTTATGTATAGATATCAATGTGTTGTATTGATCAGAAGATGATTTATTTGTGTATTCTGTTTCAAGTTCAATGTGTGTGTGAAGCCTGAGTTGTGTTACAAGCCGATATGGGTTGGAAACTTGAGTTGTTTTACAAGCTGATATGGGTGGGAAACTTGAGTTGTTTTACAAGTTTATGTGATTGTGGAGACTTGAGTTGTGTTACAAGTTTTGATATAGTTTTTGATAACTTGAGTTGTTTTACAAGTTGATATGAAATCATAGGATTTTGAACTTTGATATAGATGAGCAAATTGTTTCATGTTGTTGATGTAAATTTGATTTTGATATCGTTGTTTTGATGTGGAAACTGATATTGGATTTGGTTTGCTTGTTGATAGGAGCGATTGGGTGTGGTGTAGTCACAGGAGAGATTTCCCAGACCGTGGTCATTGATACTGCGGTTGTCGCAGGCTGATCTGGATATTATTGAGAGATGTGGATTGACCTCTCTCTTGGATATGCCTCGGTTCACTGTGAACCGGGGGCTTTTGATATCTTTGGTAGAGAGGTGGCATAGCAACACCAACACCTTCCATTTTTCCACTGGAGAGATGACAGTCACACCTGAGGACTGTTATCGGATTCTGCGCATCCCTGTAGTAGGTGCATTATTACCATACAAGCAGTCGGAGGAGGGTGGGACAGAGGCACTCCGTCATATTTTTCAGGATGATATCGTCTGTGGCTATGAGATCCCATGGCAGGAGTTTCTAGACCTGGACTACGCACCCCTGCCATCCGTACTAGCAGGGTTTATTGGTGGATTCCTTTGCCTTGATCGCAAGTCAAAGGGATTCTCGATGGGATGGGGGCTAGTTTTGGAGGAGATGGTTATGCAGGGGTGGAGGTTTGCATGGGGGTTAGCGATGTTGGCTCATTTATACAGGGGTTTGCATGAGGTAGTATACCTCGGTTATGGCAGTTTGTCAGCTGGCGTGACATTATTACAGGTATGGTGCTGGGAGCATATTCTAGCAACAAGGCCACTAGCAGACAGAGACAGGCCTGTAGGATGTGCATATGCCTACGAATACAGGGGTCTAGTTGTCCAGTGTAAGCTGGGCAAACTAGAGCATTGGAGGAGGGTGTTGGATGACATAGATATGGTCACCTGGCGACCGTATATAGGATGCGAGTTGTGGGCTAAGGATGGGCTGGAGATGCCCTTTGTATTTATGACCAGGTACCTGATCAGGCGGACCCCGTTCGTCATAGAGAGGTTTGTGGTTACCCGAGTTTTGAGGCAGTTCAGGCGCGAGCAGGGTATTCCACAGGGAGCATGCCTATATGCACGGCGACAACAGGATGTGGTGGATTGGGGGCCGACCATTGATAGTGTCGTGGCAGTGGAGGAGTTTGTGGGGTTAGCCAGGCAGATATGGGACTATGCCTCTGAGATTCAGGATGCGGATATGACAGATGAGTTTGCCCGATTATTTGCTACGCGGGCAGTGGCCAGGATCTCTGATCCTGAGGAGATGAGGCCAGCCTTTGATTCAGATGAGGAGGAGGGAGATGGGGGAGATGATGAAGATGATGGGGATGATAAAGGAGGAGGATGAGGGAGGGGAGTCAGAGGGAGGCAAGAGGATAGAGGGAGGAGAGGGGATAGAGGTGTGGATAGAGCAGTGAGACAGGCGGTGATCGACAGGAGGAGAGGTGGATTGGCTATCGGAGTCGGGGGAGAGGGGAGAGGGGAGAGTGGGGGAGGTGCTAGCTACGGTGGGGGGTGATGATGAGCCTAGGTGACCAGCTCAGAGGAGGACAGATGTGCTCCCACCTCCAGCACCGAGGACAGGCCGAGTGGGAGGGGTTCCTCCAGCACAGGTACCGCTACGGGTTCGGGTCCCGGGTCATATGGAGGATGCGCAGATGCGGACCTTGCAGATTACGGTTCAGTAGCTGCAGGCGCAGATTTTGACCTATCAGCGACAGATTTCTTAGTTGACCACTGAGCGAGATACCGAGATAGAGCGGCGGGGGCGAGTGGAGGAGGTGGTGTCCAGCATGCAAAGAGCAGCGGCGGGTGGTCCGATGAGAGACACCCTGAGAGAGTTGGCGCTGAGAGCCCAGGAGGCAGAGTATTACAGGCGGCACTATGAGGTGGTAGTACCCAGGGACCGGCGAGTACAGAGTTTTGCATAGTCAAGATCCAGCCGATCTCGAGCTACTGGGTCACGGTCTGAGAGCCGAGGTGTTATGGGGCCACCGAGATAGGACCCTCCTGGAGATCTAGGGGCGGGTGCATCTGGAGCGAGACCATCTCTGTCAGGAGATAGTCATACTTGAGAGACATGTTCTCCATTGTATTTTGAGCATTGTATTCTTTGTACTGGACACAGTTTTGACACATTTTGTACATTTGGATTATTTTTGAGATATATATAGATGACACCATTTTGGATCATGTGATGTGTGTATATGGATGCATGTTATGTGGGCTATTTATTGATGCAATGCTTACATAGATGATAGAATGTGTGATGCAGGATGTATGCTTTTATATGTTGTGAGATGTATCTTGAAAATGAGATGTATGATTTGATATGCAACTACATGTAAAATGATATGCAATGATTTTTTAAAATGATATGCAACTAATAAATAAAATGATATGCAACTTAATTAAAAACTGATATGCAACTAATTGTAAAATGATATGCAACTAAGTGTGTTTGGAGCATCCTCGTTTTGCATTTGCCATCCGATATAACCACTTGTTTGCTTTCTTTGTAGATATCATCATTGAGCATTTATTGATTTTTGGATATGTTGAAAATTTATACAAGCATAATGGTATAATTGAACCATAATGACCTGAGCAAAATTTACATGATTTTGATTTGGCAAGATAGCACAAGCGTCAAGGTATAATTGAACCAGGACGACCTAAGTGCGTATTGCGTAAACAGACAAGATTTGATCATTTGTGTGCGTGAAGTGGAATCAGGCCTTCAGTGATTTTTGATATATCACGTCTCGAGGCATGTATTCACATAGTACAAGTGATCGCCTCCCAGACAGAAGACTAAGAAAATATTGGAAGTTCCCCTTGACCTCTAGCTGTGAAGCATTTAGTGAGACAAGGAAGAGAATCCAAGAATTCAAAAAGTTCAAAATGCAAAACTAGTCAAGACTTTATGCAAGAATGCAACATTTAGTACTTCAGAAAATCATCCATCCTTGGTATTTTTGTGAATTGTGTTGTTTTGGTTTTTGCGATGAAGTATAGTTTTGTTTGTTGGATGTCAAGCTGTGGAGTTTTTGCAGATATCCTTGATGTCTTGAATGGTTGCAAGAGTTTGAATAAGTTAATGCCCCTAGCTGAGTGTGCCTCTAGATATGATCATGTACAGTGATTACCAAGCCATGGTGGGATGTGGTAAGAGGATAGATATAGATGGATAACCCAGGATAGTGACTATGCTAAGTATGTCTTGAATGAATATATGCTAAGTGTCGGGCAATGGCCGATAGTGTTTTGATGGATAAAATGGCATGGAAATAGATAGAGGAGCCGTTCTTTCACAAGGGCGCCTGTTTACCAGGTTTTCACCATTTGTTTTTATTGTACTTTGTGTTTTTGCTTTTTCTGGATTTTTTGATTTTTTTTTTTTTTGTTTTGTTTGTTTTTGGCTTTTTCCATGCACTAGGCTACTTAAGTATAGTACTTCTTCAAATGAATGCTGTTAGTTGGTTTGTCGAGCACATCTCCTTCAGAATTTGTTAGCTGATAGGCACCTGATCCATAGACTGATATGATAACATAGGGACCCAACCAGTTAGGTTCAAATTTCCCTTTCTTTTCTCGATCTTGCTGATTTCTTGGATTTTCTTTGAGGACTAGGTCACCAACCTTGAAGTTGTGGGGAATGACCTTGTGATTGTAGCTTCTGCACATGCATTGCTGATATGCTTTGAGGTGAGTGTAAGCATGTTGGCATCTTTCATCTAATAGTTCAAGTTCTTGCAGTCGGTTAACTCGATACTCTTCATCTGGGATTAAGCCTTTCAAAGAGACTCTGAGAGATGGGATTTCTACCTCCAGGGGTAAAATGGCTTCTGATCCATACACCAATGAATATGGTGTTGCTCCTGTAGGTGTGCGAATGCTGGTTCTATATGCCCAAAGTGCTGGATTGAGTTGTACGTGCCAATCTTTGCCTACGTCATTCACTATTTTCTTGAGGATTTTTAGTATTGTCTTGTTAGATGCTTCTGCTTGACCATTTCCCTGCGGGTAGTATGGTGTAGAGAACCTATGTTGGATTTTGAATTTTTCGCATAGTTCATGGACATCTTGATTCTTGAAGGGCCATCCATTATCTATGATGATTGAACTTGGAATACCATATCTGCAGATCAGATAATTTAGGATAAAAGAGGCAATTTGTTTCCTTGTCACTGTGGTCATGGGAACTGCTTCGATCCATTTGGTAAAGTATTCTATTGTAGTTATAATGAGCTTGTGTCCATTTGATGATGAAGGGTGAATTTTGCCCACTAAGTCTAGTCCCCACTGACAAAAGGGCCAGGATGTTGTAAATGGCTATAGTTCCTGTGCTGGGGCATGTATCAGATTACAATGGATCTGGCATTTAGGACATTTCTTAGCGAAGTGATATGAGTCTTTCTCCATTATAGGCCAGTAGTATCCCATCCTTAGAAGCTTTTTAGCAAGAGTAGTGCCATTGGAATGTGTGCCACAAATACCTTCATGAAGCTCGTGTAAAGCAGAATCGGAATCATTACGATCAAGGCAACGAAGAAGAGTACCATCGAGACCTCGACGATACAAAGTATCAGCAATAAGGGTGTAACGGGCAGCTTGTCGGATAAAGTTATGTTTTTGGTTATGGGATTGGTCAATGGGTAAGATATTGTGCTTGAGGTAGTCATATATTGGTCCATATAACGGAGAATATGAACCAGTCAAGGCATAGATAACATGGGATTCAGAGTGGTCATAGGCGGGGGAGAATAGTTGCTCTACCAAGAACTCGTAACAACTCTGTTGCTCTGGAATTTGTAGTAATGAAGCGATTGTAGCCATTGCATCGGCTGCTTTATTGTTCAACCTTGGTAGTTGTTCGAAGGTGATGTGCACAAAATACTATTTGAAGTCATCCACCATGCGCTTGTAGGGTAGTAGCTTGTCATCCTTTGTCTGATAGTCATTGTTGATTTGATTGATGACTAGTTGTGAGTCTCCATAGACCTTTAACTCTGTGATTTTCCATTCTACAGCCATTTTGATGCCTATAACCAATGCCTCATATTCAACTACATTATTTGTGCATGGAAACATAAGCTTATATGATCTTGGTATAGTGTGCCCTTCAGGAGTAATGAACAAAATGCCAGCACCCGAACCATGTTGTGTATAGGATCCGTCAAAGTATAGGATCCATTGTTTAGTAGAAAGAGCAAGAACGTCCCTGTCCGAAAATTCGATCTCCATGGTTTGTTTTCCTGGTAGCGGTGCTTCAGCTAGCTGATCTGCAATTGCTTGTCCTTTGATGGCTCGTCTTTCTGTGTATTGGATGTCGAATTCACTAAGAATCATGACCCATTTAGCCAATCGGCCTGTAAGAGCTGCCTTACTGAGTAGATATTTGAGAGGATCAATTTTTTCTATGAGCTTGATGGTGTGTGCTAGCATATAATATCAGAACTTCTGAGATGTGAAGACCACTGTTAGGCAAGCCTTTTCAATGAATGTATAGTTGAGTTCATAGCCATTCAATGTCCTACTGATGTAGTATATAGCCCGTTCCTTCCCTTGTTGATCTTCTTGTGCCAATAGTGCCCCCAGTGATATATCTGTTGTTGAGATGTATAGGATAAGTGGCTTTCCTGTGACTGGTGGTACTAGAACTGGTGGATTCATCAGATACTATTTGATTTGGTAAAAAGATTCTACACACTTGGCCTCCCATTTGAATGGTACATTTTTGTGTAGTAAATGGTTAAATGGTAGACTTTTATCTGCTAGCTGAGCGATGAATCGCCTGATTGATTGAAGTCATCCCTGTAGAGATCTGAGTTGACTGATATTCTGTGGTGGTGGCATGTCCATAATGGCTTGTACCTTTACTGGATCTACTTCAATACCTTTAGCTGAGACAATATAGCCTAGTAACTTGCCTGATGTAACCCCAAAGACACACTTCTTAGGGTTGAGCCTGACCTGGAATTTCTCCAATCGATCAAAAATCTTTGTTAGGATGCCAAGATGTTCAGCTCTAGTGAAGGATTTAGCGAGTAAATCATCCACATAGTCTTCCATAAATGTATGCATCATGTCATGGAATATTGTTGTCATTGCTCTTTGATAAGTGGCCCCTACATTCTTTAAGCCAAAAGGCATAACATTCCAACAGTACGTTCCCCAAGGACAGGTGAATGCTATTTTATCTTGATTTGATTATAGCCTGAGAAACCGTCCATTAGTGAGAGCATTGCATGGCTTGCTGTGAGATCTACAATTATGTCGATACTAGGTAGAGGAAAGTCGTCCTTTGGACAAGCTTTGTTGACATCTCTGAAGTCAGTGCAGATTCTGATACTACCATCTAGTTTTGATACTGGGACGATGTTGGAAATCCACTCTACATAGTCAATGGGTTGAATGAATTTGACGTCTAATAGTTTCTTCAGTTCAGTTTTGACCATGAGTGCCACCTGTGGATTCATCTTCCGTAGCTTTTGCTTGACTGGTTTAACTCCTGCAGAAATGGACAAGTGATGTATGATTAAGTGCGGATCCACTCCAGGCATATCAGCATATGACCAAGCAAAGTTGATTTGCTGTCCTTTAAAGAAGATGATGAACGCGGATATTTCTGCCTCTGTCAGAGATTCTGCAAGGTGTATGTTTCTGGCTGCTTCTATGGTACCAATGTTGATTGATTGAGTGGGCTCAATCAAAATAGGTGATCGCTCATTAAAATGTTCAGGAAGAGTGTCATGTCTCCCATCGTTAGGTGCCTTAAAAAGGTTTTCACCCTCAGATGCGTCCTTTATTTTTACTTTTTTGTGATCTAGAGCTGTCATTGACTGGTTTTCAGCATCAGATCCTTTATTTGGTGTATTTTTGCGACTGAGAGACTTGGCACTCCCTGATTGACAGACATCGTTATTTTGTTCACTGGTAGAGCCTGTTTCTAGATTTACGGTACATAGGTAATGGATAATAGATGCATCATCTGGGAAAATTGGTATATCATGGATTTCAGGTTTGTCCCAGTCGATGAGGTCAGGAAAGACAAGTGGTAAGAAATCATTGGGTGGATCAAGTTCTGCTACTGTAAGTGTTAGGACAAAGTTTTCATCATGATTGTTCTTGGTTTTAAAGAAGTTCAGGATTTCGTCGAGGTCTTCGATGGTATTATCTTCCACATAGACTTGTTCATAATGTTCCTGTTCGCTTTCCTTGGCGTCATAGATATTTTGTGGTCCAAATTCAAGAGGTCTATCTTCTGCGTTATGTTCTTCTTGAGAAAGAGATATAGAATCAGTATCATCAGGGATATCTGTAGTAGCATTAGAGCAGATACCCCATTCATATTCATTGGAATCTGTCTCATAGGCATCATCCCAGATTCTATCTGTGCTGCAAACAGGTGTGTTGTATGGTGAAAACAAATCTTTGATGATGGATACCATTTTGATGGTTTTTGTTGATTCGGTATCAGATCCGTCTTCTACTTTCTGGATTTGTTCATAGACTGTGCTTCCTTAGGGAGGAAGAATGGTATCTGGAGATGGTATGATTTGTTCTTGAGATATTGGTGTTTGAATATGAGCTACTGCTGCAGATAGGGCCTTTTTATGACTTAGAAGCTTCCCCTGATGTAACTTCTGATCTTGACGTTCCCGTGCCTTGCGGATTGTTTCTGTTGATTCAAAAAGTGCTTCCTACCAGGAATCTTCTTTGTACTTCTTCTTTTCCTTCCATTGAGGTTCTATAGTTGTGTGTGGTGGCCGTTTCAATAGGAACGTGAGTTTAGAACCCAATCCTGCTTTTTTTCTACTAGGTTGTGAAGGAAGATCTATAGGTTCAGTGACTCCTTCTTTGTGTTTCCCAATAGGTCCTTTACCACCATATCCCATTTGCTTCATGATTAAGTAGCCTTTTCCATACAGGTGTGTTGGTAGAACAATGTCCAAAGCGGCTGCTCTATGATCTTCTTCTTCATCTTTATATAACCAGCTAAGAACGTCCTTATCTTCTGATTCATGTGCTAGAGTACCCAATTGGATGAAGGTACCATCAAATTTAGTGATGGGCTGAGTGGCCAGATGTGTTGATGTGGTAGGCAAACCATGCAATCTAGGTGATGTTGGTAATTTGGCCAAACATAACGGCTCCAAAGAGTATTCTCCCATGCCTTGGTCTTTGATTTGCATTTTCTGCTTGAAGTCTCCCCATAAGGAGTTGGGCTTTGCTGTTTGTAGATCTGATGTTAAGGATCGTTGCTTTTCTCTATTATGAGGAACCAAACTATTCTGGGCTGCCCCCATTGCGTTGCAATGTTGAAATGGATTATGATCAGCTGATATGAAGATTTCTTGTCCATCATAAGGAAACTTGACACACTGGTGATATGTAGAAGGTACTGCTTGCATTTCATGTATCCAGGGTCGTCCTAACAAGATATTGTAGGTGAAATCAATATCTAAGACCTGACATATAGTATCCTTTTGTACTAGTCCTACTTGAATAGGTAATATCACTGTTTCTTTAGAGGATCTTTCCTCATCATCATATGCTTTGATGGTAATTTTGTTGCAAGGATCAATAGATTCTTCTGAGAAGCCTAATGCACGTATAAGCTTTAAAGTACATATATTAAGTCCAACTCCTCCATCTATTAAGACTCTTTTTACTCGGTGTTTGCAAACAATGACTTCAATATGGAGAGGAGTATTATGCGGATGACTCAAGGAAGTATTGTCATGCTCTGAGAAGGTGAGGTTATGAGATCCTGTCATATGGGCGACCATGGCTTGAAATCTATTTGTATCCATATTTTGAGGTACATTTGTTTCCAATAGCACTTGCTCCAATATGTCTTTGTGCTTTGGTGATAGTTTCAATAATTCTAGGATAGATATCTGAGCTGGATTCTTGCGTAGTTGGCTAACCAAGTCATATTGGATTTTTGGTGTGGTAGTTGTAGGTGCAGTATGTCCTTTTAAGACATATTTCTGAGTTCTGGTGGTTACATTGACAGATTCATGATCATGCCGATCTCGAATGGTGATGACATTGACTTGATGATCTTCAGCTGATATGTGGTTGATGGTGTTGTTGTAGATGTGATTAATACGAGCTCCGCATGTATCATCCGAAGTTGATGCTCCATCTTTGTTGTAATTTGGGAGAGGATTTCTGAAGGCTCCGTGATCACCATTTGTTTTGAGACCATCCACCGTTAAGTCACCTCGATCAATCATGTCCTATATTATGTGTTTCAATCTCATGCACTCGTTTGTTCTATGACCCTTGTTGCGATGGAAATCACAATAGTGTGAATCATTCCACCAAGGTCGTTTGATTGGGGGTTCATAGTTGTTGATGGGAGGCAAAGAAAGAATCTTGTTTGCCAAAAGGTCTTTGAATGCGGATTCTAATGATTGTCCCAGTGGTGTGAAGATACGCTTTTGGAAATTGTTCATGTTGTTGCGTGAATTGTTGTTAGGTCCTGGATTCATGTTTTTGCTTTGAATATCGTTTGTGTTGTTTGTGCTGAGTTGTCCTTGATCAATGTTTGGTGCATATGTGTTAGCACTGGGGGTAGCATTTTTAAGATTTTTCGTATTTTGAGGATTTCCGGATAATGCAAGCACTGGTTGCTTAGATTTGGGATCATATGATTCATTGTTGCCTTCAGTTTTGTTTCGAGTCCAAAATCGAGATTTGTCAAGGTTGGTGTTGTTCTGATTATTGTAATTTGATGAGTTTGTTCCTTCCTTGTAGAATTTGAGTGTTCCCTTTTTGACACAGGCTTCCTCTACTTGAATGCCATTTTCGATCAATTTAGCGAAAGATGGTATGCATTGAAGTTTTAGTCTATAACTCATTTCGCCATTCAAGTTATCGATGAAGATTTCCATTTTCTCCTTTTCGGGAATATCTCGAGGATATCATAATACCATGCGTCGCCAATGTTGAAGGAACACCATGAATGTTTCGTTGTTCTTTTGTTTGGTGTTGCAAACATCTAGCATGGTTATGGCATGTTGGATGTTGTAGGAATAGTGAGTTATGAATTTGTTAACTAACTCATCAAATGATCTTACAGGTGGTGAAATTTTGGATAACCATTCCATGGTTTGCCCTCCCAAGCTTCTGGGGAATAACCTCATCAAATAGGTGTCATCATGAGCAAATTCAAGGCTCAGTGTGCAAAATTCTCGAACATGATCCCGAGGATCACTTTTTCCATCATATTTATCAAATTTGAGAACGTCTGAGTTTGGAGGAAAAGGTACCATGTTCAATCTTCTATCAAATGGATATGGACAGATTTCGTTTAAAGAGTACCGTACTGTTGTCCCTTGTTGCATATCCTGTATTTGCCTTTGCAACATCTGCATTTGTTGGGTAAGAGCAACCAAAGGTGCATTATCTTGCTGAGGGAAGAGTTCTTCTCTCGTATTTGTTCTTAACTGAAAAGGTGTGGTAAATGGTATGTTTTGTTCTGGAGTTTCTAGCTCAGGTATACGCATTTCTGGTATACATTGTTCTGGAATATGTTGCTCAGGTATGTGATTTTCTTCTTCTCTTTGTTGTTCTTGATATGTGTATTGTCGAGACCCGGTTTGAAAAATGTTTGCATCGAAATCTTCAGGAAGTTTAACGCCTTTACTTGTGAGCATGAGCAGATATTTTTCTTTGTCATTTTCCATGAGCTTTTCAACAAGTTTTTGGAATGAAGGGTTTTCTTGACATTCCCGAAGAAGTGCTTCAGTAATTTTAGGTTCTTCTACGGGTGGAACTTTAAAAGGATTTGATAATCTTCGATTCATACTTGATTCTGCATGTGTCTCGCTTTGTTTGTCTCGTTGAGAGCGAGTAACAGGCATTTTAGTAGAAACTTTCAGTGATGAAAGGGACAAAATCCTCTTCGATGTGTTGCTCGAGTGTTGGTGGTTCTGGTCGAGATGTGTTATATGTGATGCACTCGTCGGGCAAGAATGCTGGATTGATCTTTCCGCCGCGGTTATGGTTTGATTAAAAGCAGATTTTTGACAGTATGCTCTTGTCTTCAAGGGTTCTTTGTCAAATTCGCTAGATTTGTTTTGGATATAACGTTTGACGTGATGAAGAAATACCCGATGAAATTTGAAGAGTTGACAATTGATGTATAAAAACTTATTTCTCTTGATGAATTTGGAAAAACTAGGTTGTTGTTTCTTCAACATGATGTTACGATAGAGGTTCTTTCTTCTCAGAATAAGGGGATTAGTCATGCATGAGTGATCAATGGTTTCCTTTGATTTGTTTGGATTTAGTTGATTTTTGTTTTTGAAAATTTCAAATCTTACTCTATCAAAGTGAAGGTTTAGATGCCCCTTCACGACAAAGCATGTCAAATGATATGGATAAAAGCTTCCCGATCTAGAAACTTGATTTGACAATTTGAAAATTCTAAACAAGTGTTTTGAGATAAAATCCGTAAGATGGTAAAGGATTTTGTTGATACTGATGATGCAATTTTTTGGATTATGATAGGAGAGACATCCTCTATTGTGCGATTCATTTAGGATTCTGACAGCTTTTTTTTTGACACAAAGTGAGCTCAAGAAATAGTTTTAGTTGTTTGTTTGTCACTCGGTTGTGATGAAAAATGATTTTTGATGAAAAATGCTTCTAAAAATGATTTTGAAAATTTCAAAAATTTTCTAGTTTTGCTCTCTGTTTTTTTGTTTTTGGATCACGTGCTAGAACAGAGTCTACATGCGCTACTTAAATTTCTCGATGCGCTAAAAGAATAACCACATGCGCTAGGCTGTCCCCAGACACGTGCTAAAGTTTGGACCTATTGAAAATTGGTGTCTAACTGTTGAAAAAGGCTTATGCGCTATCCTGGGCCTGTCACGTGCTAACTATTTGACTGTATGCGCTAATTTTTGGTTTCCATGTGCTAAGCTGTTGTTTCCACGCGCTAGAGTTCGGACTGTTTAACAATTGTTGTCTAACTGTTGAAAAAGCTATGCGCTATTATGGGCCTGTCACGCGCTAACTGTTTGACTTTACGCGCTAATGTTTGGTCTCCACACGTTAAGCTGTTGCTTCCACGAGCTAAACTATTTTTTTGATGCGCTAAAGGATTTTGCACTGATTTGTCTTGGGATCAAACGCTACTATTTGGAACCGACACGCTAACTTGAGGTTTTGATGTGCTAACAAAAGTACTCTACGCGCTAAGATGTTGCTCTTATGCGCTAAACTGCCCTGATTGAGTTTTTTGTGAATTTTGAAATTTTGTTGCGAATTTTTCAAACTTGATGGATGATTTTCTGAAGTAATAAATGCAAGCACGACACAAAAAGTACAACCATTTTGCCTAATCTAACAAAAAGTGTATGTTCTGCGAGGATGTGTTCAAATCTTCAATGTTTTAACAGGTTTGGATACAAGTAATACACTTCAGAAAGACTCTTTTGTCAAAGGTCATAAATAGCATCATAGCCCACTAGTCTCGATACTCCGTCAGCTCAAATAGCCGTGTCACCCTCTAGAGGGCGCCCGTTTTTTTGCCTTTTGCCAGAAATTAACCCAAAGTGAATTGCTTCACAGTTGAGTAGTTATCTTGGGAGATATATGGTGAGTAATCTTGGGGGCGGATTCTTCTCCACCCTTGCACTATGATGTTATAAATGTCTGGTTATTGACTCAGCTCAAAGTTTCTATTTCTATGGTTCGTAATCAGGCTTCCCGTTTGGCCATCAGTGATAAACTCCCTCAGGAGGCTTCCCAACCTTTAGAACAAAGGCTTTACGTATCTCAAGGATACTGGGGGAAGGCTAATCACTACGCGCAATCGTTGAAAAGGACTTTCGTCACTTTCCACATTTGATTATAGTGGGTTGGAATTCTTGGTGTCAAAGTCGTTCCCCACTTAGGTCATTCCCTTCACATCGGCCATAAATGGCTTTAAGAGTTGATTGCAACTCCTCAGGAAGGCAGGCCTGCTAAAGGATGTAAATGCTCGAAATAAGGAAAGCTGTAAGAGTGGTCTGGATTTTTGATCACCCAGTTGAGGGGAGAGCATATTCCTTCCACTTTCGAGACAAAGCAATCAAGTTGGTTTATTTTATCCTTTCAAGTCAGTGATTTGCTAAAAATCTATGTGGAGATGTTGCTCCACAAACACATGGTGTTCATTTTATCCTTTCAAAGCAATGATTGTCTGATCTATGAAAAATAAATGGTCAACAAAACAAATTCTATGTTTTGTTCAGCAAAAGAAATCGCTTAAAAGGGGAAGATCTTCCCTCTTTAGTTGAAACTGACTCTGGACTTGTGTGATTCTTTTACTTGACAGAAATTTGAAGTGAATCCTTTTATGCACCAAAGGATGGTGAAGTTTGTTTTAAATCCCTTTGTTGCAAAAATAAAGATTGTTTTGTTGTGGTTCGTTTTACAGCTCAAAGTAAGGTGAGTTCAATTTTATTTAACTAGAATTAAAAAGACTTTAAATTTTAACTAACTTGAACAAGCTAGTGAAATTTAAACAATTTATAGTTTTAAAAAAAAAGTCACTTAAGCTCCTCCCCCTGCAATAAAATGTCAGAAATCTTGCAAAATACAACCACAGTAGTTAGGAAAAATAGAGGATTTTGTGGACTTCAACAAGTCTAAAATTTCATTTCCGGTTACAATGTTTGTTTCTGTCTTTCGATGCGCTAGATAAAAGACTGTATGCGCTACGAGATACCCTTGATGCGCTAAAACTAAGTATCAACGTGCTACTCTGTGTTTTGAATGCGCTACTATGTATGTTGGAAGCACTGTTCTATCCTTTTCTCTCTCCCACGCTGAGACCTGCAGGAAAATTAGAAATTTGATGCACTAACGTTTGAATTTCACGCGCTGGATGATGGTCCACAAGCGCTGAACTGTGGGGTGGATGCACTATTCTGTTTATTGAATGCGCTACTCTGTATTTCGCCCATGTCGAGACCTACAGGAAAATATTAGAGGGATTCATGCGCTGATAAAAGGTCTTCACGCGCTAAAGTATAGACCCCACGCGCTAAATAGTAAGCAGGATGCGCTAGACTGTTAACCAGATGCACTATGGAATGTTTTCCACGTGCCGATTCCTGTTTCCCATGGACCTGCAAAAATGATTAGTTTCAAAAACTGATATGATATTTGGGGTCGGGCCCCATGGTGGGCACCAGAAATGTATGCAGAAAAAGTGGGCTGATAGAACTCAATATGTGAAAATATTGTTAAATATTAGTCCACACATACACACAGGACTTCTTGGTGCAAGATATGGAGTAAGGAAGTATTACTTAGCTTCCCAAGGAGGGTCCCATGGTTCTCTATCTCACAATGTCCCTCAAACCAATGTTTTTGCTCTCAGATCGCTGAGCAAAATGGTTTAGGGATGGCAAATGCAAGAACGAGGGATACTTTTTGTTGATTTAATATGAGATGCATCCTAAGCTATGCATGATGCTAGAAATGCAATAAACTAACTATAAGATGACAAGACTAGTATAAATACTATCCTAACATAATATATTTAGTCTATGATTGAGCTAAATGATAATGAAAGTATTCTAAACATGCATATTTAGACTAATTTCTATTCTAAAAGAGGCTTAAAATGATGAGCATAAAAATGATATGAAAGCTTGAATGTATTTGAGCATAAGTGTGATAATACAAATTTGAAGGATGATCTGTGAAAATGGAGGAATGAGAGCTCTATTTATAGCAAAAATAGGGCAATGGATGGTCAGGATCGAATGATTTAATCAAGGGTTGAGTTTGAAAGTTGGGAATCCATGTTTGTATTTGGCACCAATGAAATGGTGACAAATGTCAACATAAGATTGGTTGAGAAAAGGGGTTGGAGAAATTAAATGCCTGAGAAGAGCTCATGGTTATCTAGAGGGTAAGGGTCAAGCTAAGATTAGGATTACCCACTGGATTAAGAGTTAATCCAAGGATAAACCTTTGTGCAAATGTTTAAGAGATAATCATGGTCAAAGCATTAAAGGCCTGATGAGACCTTTGGGTTGGGTAGAGGTTGAGTCAAAACAAATGTTTTAACCATGTAGGAGGGTTTGAGTTAACCATTAATGGTTATTAGAGACTTTGGGGATTAAGTGGTTGAAAGTTGAAATCCTTCAATGGTTATCAAAGACTTTGAGGAATTAAGTGGTTGAAGACTTGAAGCCTTTAATGGTTATCAAAGACTTTGAGGTTTTGAGAAGTGACCTCCCTTTGCTTAGGAATGTGACAAAGTTTAGAGGAGGGGTTAGGTTGATTAGAAGCGATTAGAAGATTCTAGAAGGGATTAGAAAGGGGTTTTGGAAGGCAAGTGGGAGATGGAGGGATAATAGGATTTAATTGAAATAAAGTATTTTAATTCAATTTGGTTGTAATTAAATAAGTTAGATTTATTTAATTTAGGATAACTATTTAATTAAATTTGAATTTAATTAAAAGTGGATAGGGGGATTTAATTGAATAAAATGATTTATTCATTAAATGGGTATGGTGAATTTTATTTAAATAAATTGAGTAATTTACTTAATAAAATAGAAGAATGTGGATAATTTAATTAAATAGAGAAATGAACATAAAATATTCATTTAGGAATATGGTCATTTTTATACGTCTACACATATATTAAGATGTCACCCGGTTAAGGGATTTTACAATAGGGACTTGTTAAAGTCCACTCGGTTAAGGGATTTATGTTGCAGTCGTTAGAAAGCAACAAATGAATGATCTGCTGAATTAGCTACTGATAGGTTGATCAAATCTCAATATGCATCACACTCAATACACACCGGTTGTGTCTACTCTCCACAACACCGGTTTTCTTCTTACACCTTCGGCTCTTCACTCAGCCGGTCTCCTATTCCTCAGCACTGTACTCTACCAATCCTCTGACCTTTGGCTCTGCACTCTATTGGTCCTCTATCCTTCGGCTCCACACTCAGCTGGTCCTCTTTCCTTTGACTCTACACCCTGCCGGTTCTCTTTCTTTCGACTCTGCACTTAGTCAATCTACCTCAAACACAATCTATTGTGCTAACACCTCTTAGAACTTCCTCTCTCTCTGCTCTTACCCTTGGATCACCTTCAACAAGATTTGTTTGTTTCAAATTTCATGATCAAAAAATTCTGAATGAACTCAAGAACACTTTATACAATTTCTGCCAACACTTTCAGGCATTCCCTCAATCAAAGCAATCGTGGATTTCAGAGGATTTCAAATTCAAAATATCCCTCTTTCTTTGCGCACCTTACAACAATTTTTCCATGTGTTTAACAAATTCTGCCACCACATCTCCCAAATATAAAAACTTCTGAGTCGTGTTAAGCCAAGTAAGTGTGAACTAGACAATCTGCATGTAATTATGCTTGATTGCATGATAATTGAAAGTTGACCTTAGCAACATGTGATTTGGCGTAGACACAAGCTCACCAAATCATTATTTGCCATCGCAACTGGATAACTGATCACTGCTCCGAGATTTATGGTGGTTTCCTGTCTTCCTTCTGTTATATCGGTGTACCGGTATGGCACTGCACTTCTATATTACCGGTTCATCCTTTAATTGTAGGTTTGTTGTGCTAGCATCACGTCTCTTCCCCTGTTTGCCAATGAGTTTCCTCTTTACATACAACTTCAAGTTTTGTTGCATGAGTCACCTTTTGTGACTTCATTATCATCAAAGTGGCTGATCTTCCTGAATGATAGACCGGTTGGCTTGGTCTATCTTTCCTTGAGCTGATTGAACATTTGACCATTTAATACCAATGTTGTTTCCATGTATTGTAAGTCATCACTTTTGCTTACTAAATAACAATACCACTCTACCTATACCACTTCACTGGTTAGTGTCTTCACCAGTAAGTGATGGACATTAATGACAAATCTTAGCACATATACTAGTTCTCTGGATTGACTGGTTTTGTCAATGCTAACAATCCAACAAAATAGACTTATATCCTTTACCGGTGCAGTCATCCATCTTCAACTGCATCACCTCATCTACATTAGTTATGCCAAATGCCAACACTAGCAACCGGTTTTGAATCATCTAAACCAAATTTCTTCAATAATTCCTTCACATACTTGGACTAAGATATAAAAATGCCTTTATCTAGCTGAGTAATTTGCAATCCCAAAAGTAATTTGATCTCACCAATAATAGGCATCTCAAACTCATTTTGCATCTCGTCAACAAATTTCTTACACAAACTATCATTCCCTCCAGAAATAATATCATCAACAAAAACTTCAACAATCAAAATGTTATCATTATCAATATTGAAATATAGGTTACTATCAACAATAGATTTATTGAATCCAATCTTCAACAAATATTTTTCCAATCTAGCATACCATGCTCTTGGGGCTTGCTTCAATCCATACAATACTTTCTTTAATCTTCAAACCATATCTTCCTAATTTGTCAATTGAAAACCATCTGGTTGCTCAATATAAAGTTCCTCTTCAAACTCACCATTAAGAAAGGCTGAGTTGACATCCATATGATAAACTTTGAAATCTTTATAAGCAACATAAGCAAGAAATAATCTAGCAGCTTCAATCCTTTCCACCGAAGAAAAAGTCTCCTCAGAGTCAATTCCTTCCATCTGAGAATATCCTTTACAAATAAGTCTTGCTTTGTTTCTAATAACTTCATCTTCCTCATTCAATTTATTTCGAAAGACCCATTTAGTTCTAATTACATTTTTATCCTAATGTCTAGGAACAAGAATCCATGTATTATTCTTTCCAATCTGGTTCAACTCTTCTTCCATAGCTTTTACCCAATTTTCATGTTTGCATGCTTCATTAACATCTTTAGGTTCAATCTTAGAAATCAAACAATATTCTTCAGCAATTCTTCTTCTAGCCATTATTCTTATCTCCTATGATCTAATTTTCTGAATGATTCAACCTTACATACCTGGGAGTCTTAGGTTTTTCTTGATTTTCATATTCTTGAGTCTTTTCTTTTGCACTAGCACTAGCACCTTCTTTCGGATTCACTGAATTCATCGAAGCAATCTGAACTGGATTTGGACTTTGAATTAACATTCTGATCATCTAAATCATATACAAAGGATCTAGACTAATATTCATTCCCTTCATCAACCTTCACATTTTCACTCTCAACTATCTTTCTCAATCTCTTATTATAACACCGGTAGGCCTTTCTCTTAGTAGAATAACTAAGAAAAATTCCTTCATCACATCTAGCATCAAACTTCCCTAGATCTTCATCTCCTTTGATATAGCATTTACTTCCAAAAATTCTAAAATATCTAATTGTAGGAACATGACCAAACCATAACTCATAGGGAGTCTTACCGGTATCACCTTTGATATGCACCCGATTAAGAGTGTATACAATAGTACTCATAGCTTCTCTCCTATATATGTAGAACATTTCCTTCCAACATCATGGTTCTAGCAGCTTCTTGAATTGTTCTATTCTTCGTCTCCATAACGCCATTATGCTGAGGATTCTAGATGCAGATAACTGTCTAGATTCGTGCTCCATGTTCTTCACAAAATGCATTAAACTCAGCGGAAGTGAATTCACCACCTTTGTCAGATCTCAGAAACTTTAGCTTCAATCCTATGTTAGTCTAAACCATGGATTTGAAAATATTAAACTTCTCCAAGGCTTAAGACTTCAAGTTTAAGAAAGTAACCCACATCATCCTTGAATAGTCATCAATCACCAATGTGAAATACCTATCTCCCTACAAGCTTCTCACTCTAGAAGGACCAAACAAATCAGTATGAACAAGATCCAATAATCCATTATAACAATACTATTTTCTTTTAAAATTAACTCTTGTTTTCTTTCCTAATTGACATTCCTTGCATACTAGATTAGTAGGCTTTACCAAAGCTTTATCAACTTAGGAAGATCACTCATTGCTTGAGTAGAACTTATCTTAACCATGCAATCAATATTCACATGACACATTCTCCTATGTCATAACCAACTTTAATCAATCTGAGCAATCAAGTAACTCTTATCAGTACTATTGAAATGAAATATATTACCTTTTGTCTTTGTCCCTGATGCAATCTCAATTCCGGAACCACTTAAGATCTTACACTTGCCATTCTTGAATTTTAAATCATATCCCTTGTCAACCATCTGTCCAACACTCAAAAGATTATGCTTTAGACCTTCTACATACAAGACATCATCAGTATTGTGCTTACCATCAAGAGAAATGGAACCTCTACCACGGATTATACCAGATTTGTCATCATCAAATCTTACTACACCACCATCATACTCTTCCATACTTACAAACTCTCTTATCACCTGTCATATGATGAGAGAAACCACTGTCAATAACCAATTCATCTTTCTCTTCAATTTTAGTAGCCAAAGCTTTCTCCTCAATAATCCAACTAGTAGAATCATTAGGCACAGAATTATCTTCCTTGATA
Organism: Cryptomeria japonica; assembly: GCF_030272615.1. Classification (NCBI taxonomy): domain Eukaryota; kingdom Viridiplantae; phylum Streptophyta; class Pinopsida; order Cupressales; family Cupressaceae; genus Cryptomeria; species Cryptomeria japonica. Next base: position 745,867,466 of record NC_081414.1, on the reverse strand, counting down.
GCAATAAATACCTATTCATCATCACCTGAATTTCCTTTCTTAGATGCATCATCTATTACACCTTCATCAGCAACATAATAACATTTCTTCTAATATTTAGGCTTATAGGGTTTCTTAGGAACTCTTACCGAACACCTTGAAGTAAAATGTCTTATCTTATTACATGAAAAACATTTAAGAGGCAAATTTCCTTTATAGTTATCGACTCCTTTAGGCAATCTACTGGAAATAAGGGCTTCAAGCTCCTCAATATCTTTTCTTCTTCTTCCATCTCCTTCATCTCCTTCTCATATCTAGATATCCTTCTTGAATAACTTTCTCCCAGATCATATATCTGCTTTTCGAAAATAGTAGCTTTGAATGCAGATACTGTATTAAGAAGAGAGCCACCAAACTCACTCAATTCAATGACAACAAACTTACCAATCAACATGTCTCTAGTCACATTAGTCATGGTTTGGATCTCCTCAATAGCAACAACTTTGTGCTTATAAGTAGAAGGCAAGGATATCAACACTTTAGCAACAATATTCGATTCTTCCAATACTCCACCAGTACATTTAATATTGCACACAAGCTCATTCACTTTTTACATAAAAGAGGTAATGTTCTCATCTTCGCTCATCTTTAATAATTCATACTTTCCCTTCAAGCTCTTCAACTTGGCAGTCTTCAAATGATTTTCACCTTCATACAAGGTTTCCAACTTCTTCTCGATCTCATGAGCAGTCTACAAATCCATCACATTTGTCATTTCAGAATCAGTCAAGGTACTCAACAATGCTTTATTAGCTCTAATATTATATTCGGCTTCCTTTATCTCATTTGGAGTTGTAGGACTATTATGAGGAACAATATATTTATCACTAGTAATCTTCTAGTAATCTTTGCCAATGCATCTCAAGTGACACTCCATCTGGCTCTTCCAAACAAAGTAATTAGTTCCATCAAATCTTGGACTATCCTTCTTATAATTTGCCATCCCATATCACCTCAAGTTGTTAAAATTCTTTAGAGGAACCCGCTCTGATACCAATTATTGGAAACATGGCCAAAAACAAAGAAGGGAGGTGAATTAATTTTTTCAAAATATTAAACAAAATTTCAGATTTGATAATTAACAGTGAAAGCATAAATCAACACCACATCAATAACACACACAACACCAAGATTTTTGATGTTGAAAACCTGGTCAAGGGAAAAACCACGGTGACAATGAAGAACTGTTATCCTTCACCGAGGATCAATGATTTGTTTGATCAGATTAAGGATGCGAAGGTTTTCTACAAGATAGACCTCAAGTCTAGATATCATCAGTTGTAGATTCATGAGGATGCAGACATTCACCATACAACCTTCCACATGATGTATTATGACCATTATGAGTTTACAGTGGTACCTTTTGGGTTGATGAATACTCCATTAGTCTTCATGAGTTTGATTAATTGAGTGTTTAGGACCTATCTCTACAGATTTGTTCTCGTGTACCTAGATGATATTTTTATTTATTCAAGGATGGAGGAGGAGCATGAAGAGCATATGCGGCTAGTCTTACAGTGTCTCCGTGATAATCAGTTGTATGCCAATGTAGCAAAGTGTGAGTTTTTCTAGTCTTGAGGTGAAATACCTTGGCCATGTTATTTCAAGAGAGGATATTATAGTTGATCCCTCGAAGATTCAAGCAATTAAGGACTGACCATCACCCACTAATGTGTGTGATGAGGTACATAGCTTTATGGGTCTTACAGGCTATTGTCAGCGGTTTGTTCAGGATTTCTCCAAGATTATTCATTTGATTACTTCTCTTTAGAGGAAAGGGAAGAATTTTATTTGGTTAGAGTGGTGTGAGACAACTTTTGGATTCTGAAGGAGCTTTTAACCAATGCACCCATTCTAGTAGTTCCAGATCCTTTGGGTGATTTTGTGGTATCCACAGATGCGTCTTCGGAGGGCCTTAGAATAGTTCTCATGCATGATGGACATGTGATTTCCTATGAGTCATGTAAACTCAAAGATAATGAGTTGAACTATCCCACTCATGATTTAGAGTTAGAGGCAGTTGCTCATGCATTCGTTAGATGGAGGCATTTCCTTCTTGGGCATTGATTCGAGTGTCATAGCAATCATCATAGCTTGTAGTATATCTTTGCACACCCAAATCTGAATGCTAGACAGTGGCGTTAGATGGAGTTTTTATGCGAGTATGAATTTGAGGTGAAGTACATACATGGTAAGGAGAATGTGGTAGAAGATGCATTGAGCCATAAGAGGCATGGGGTATCAGCAGTGGTTCTCAGTGTTGAGTTGAGGAGCCATATTCTCAGTGCACTTTCATCAAATGAATGGTATCAGGAAGTCAGAGAGGAGATTTCTTCAGGGAGGCCTTTGGATGGAAGGTATAGAGGATATTCATTAGTATTTGATGGCCCTTTTCATCATTTGGGGCATATCTATGTTCCACCTTCAGATGGTCTTTGAGCATTGATTATATCAAAAACTCATCGTGCACCTTACTCAACACATCTTGGTGTCAAGAAGATGCACACGGATTTGCGACAACTATACCATTGGGCAAGTATGAGGAGAGACATAGAATATTATGTATCTTGTTGCTTAGAGTGTTAGTGGGTAAAGGCAGAGAATCGACATCCAACAAGTTTGTTGCAATCAAACCTAATTCCAGAGTGGAAATGGGACATCATATCTATAGACTTTATCATCTGTTTTACTATATCTTTACATCGTCACGATGCTATTATAGTCACCATTGATAGGTTGAAAAAGGTGGCTCATTTCTTGCCAATTAGATCATCCTACACAACAAAGTTAGTGGCTCATCTTTTCATGGAGCAAATAGTGAGATTACATGGTATTCCTTGATGGATCATATCGTATCATGACCCGATGTTCACTTCAACATTTTGGAGAACTCTTCAACATGATTTAGGAGAATATCTCAACTTCAGTTCATCATATCATCCCAAAATAGATGGCCAGACGAAGAGGGTTAACCAAGTGTTGGAGGACATATTGGGAATGTATGTCATGGTTCAACAGTCTAGATGGGAGGAGTGCATTCATTTGGTTGAGTTTGCATACAATAATAGATATCATAATTCGATTACTATGTCTCCTTTCTAGGCATTATATGGTCACCCATGTCGTACACCCTTGAGTTGGGACAAATTAGAGGACAAATTCCTTCTTGGATAAGAGACGTTGCAGGATTTGGAGCAGCAGGTGCAACATATTAGAAAGAATATGGCAAAATCTCATGACATATAGAAGAAATATGTAGATTCTCATTGAGTGGATCTTCAGTTTTCAGTGGGTGACAAGGTTTTTTTGAGAGTGTGTCCACAAAATAGTCCTATCCGATATGGAAAAGACTCTAAGTTGTCTCATCTCTTTGTTGGACCATTCGACATTTTGGAGAGGATTGGTCCTATAGCTTATTGCCTCGCCTTGCCACCCAACTTGTCTCACATCCTTGATGTGTTTCATGTATCAGTTTTGAGGCCTTATTACCCTGATGTGACACATTTTTTGGATTGGTATTCATTGCAAGTAGAGGATGGGCAGCTTTCTCTGGAGCCCGTATGCATTCTTCAGCATCGAGGGTTGACCCTCAGAGGTCAGGACATAGAGCATGTAAGGGTCCAATGGGTTCTGAATGATGATTCTTTTGGAATTTGGGAGGATGTTGTGTTGATGAGAGAGTTGTACCCCTATTTGTTCTCAGGCTTCCAAGAGTAATCCTAGGCAAAGAGGGGGAGGATGTGGTGTGAATAGACTTATTTAAACTTATGATGGTTATGTGGATGGCTATTTATGACTCTTCTGATATCTTAAATGGTATCATTGATGTTAGGATTTATGTGGATTTACATATGACTATTTGATATGACTCAACATGTTTTGGAGATTATGTGATTGATGTGCAAGACCTATTATATGATATATGGAATTTCCATGATTCTTATAGATGTTGGTACATAGTACAACCTTGATGGATGGATTTATATGATTCATGGATTTATATGTGTTCATTGATTATTTGGATTATATGACTTATGATGATACTAAGCCTATTTCTTGATGATGTTTCTATGCGATGTTTTGATGTTATATTGTGTGATTGTCTTCATAAGTAGAGACGATGCCATATCACTCATTGCGAGTGGGATATGTCGTCATGATTCTATATCACTTGGATGTTTATTATGATGTATGTGTATCATAAATGTTGTGTTGGTGTTTGATGCAGGTTTGCAGGTACTAGACATCGACTCCATCTGGCTTCATAGGTTTGAGTGTGTCTTTATCCCAATGACAAGTTGTCGGAGATGACATAATTTCCCTCACACACTAGGTCTAAGATGTGTACCTTGTCGATTGCACCACAGTGTAAGTCGAGGTTAGAGTCTTGGGTTATGTTTGTCCCCTTGACGTAAGATGATTGGAGTCTATGCTTATTTATTTTGGTAATGTGATTATTGTCTAGTTATTTGATTATAGATATTTATTTGATTATTTTAGGATGAAGATTTCATTGTGAGATTTTATTTAAACCAATTAGAGTTAATTTAATTAGTTTATTGGTTTAATTATTGTGCATTCTTGAATTATTAATCATCTATTTATTTATTGATGACTTATTTATTTAAATTGATTATTGATGAGATAGAATTATTTTAATGATTTATTTTATTATTATTAGTTTTGGTATTGGCCTTATAAAATTATTTATTGGTATTTGCGATTTGATTCTATATTTTTAATTGAGGGTCCTATTTTTAAGGCCTTATTCATTTAATCTATTTAATTGATTTTTTGGGTAAATAATTATTATTGAATATGTTTATATAAATTTTATAATATTGGTAATTGCATTTGTAATATTTGTACCTACGCTTGCATGTGATTGGTTGATTTTCAATTGGTAGGTAAATTATATTGGATAAATAATGTATCCCTCAAAACTATACAAGTTAGGTATAATATATGATTTCTGGAATATTTTGATTGGTCGGCTTGTATTATGGTTTTGAGTTTAATTTTTGTATTTATCCGGCTTCCTGTGCATTGATGGGGGTTAGAAAAATTCAAGGAGATTGAAGATTTTGTTTTGGAGATCTTACATTTGGTTTTGGATTAGATTGTTGGAGTATTTTTTCTGGGTTTTGGATTGGGCCCTCATATTTCTCCTTGTTTCTTCTTTTTCCAGGTTGGTTTCACTTTTCGATACTCAACAATTTAAATTTGGAAAGATTGTTTGTAGTGTTTTGAAAAGATTGCTTGGGGAGAATGGATTTGTGATTTGCAGAAGTTTAATTGCGTTTTGTTAGAATATTGATTGGGGGGAATTGCATTCCAATGTTTCTATTTTCTAGAAATTGTTTTGTGGGAAGCACGTTTGTGTATTCTCTATGTCTGATCATGCTTTTAGCTCCTGTGAATGTTGAACCTTGATCTGCGATTGAAATTGCATATGCCCTTGTATTGATTGCTTAATCCTCCTTTGTTATGAACCTATTTGGGTATCTTTATCCTTATCTTTGGGTTGAGAGTTCTTTGAGACTCTCTATGATTGCACAGTTGGATGTGTAGACACTTCCAACCACTTGAAAAGGCTGCAATTTAACCTTATAATCCTTCCTTGAGTCTTCTTGTGGTGTTTTCAACTTTGTTCTCTCTCTCTCTCTCCCTTTTGGTTATTGCTCTCCATGACTCAGATTTGGCTCTGTGGGAGAAATATTTGCTCACTATTTTCCTTTTTTTGTGTATGCAAATTTGTAATTTGTCATCCCTCAGTGATTTTTGCCTCCTATAGGCCCTTTGAGTTGGTTATTGGTGTCATTTTTGAACCCTTTGCAAATCTGGGCAAGTGCCCTATCCATATAAGTAGTTTTTACTGCATTTTTTACTCTTTTACCAAAAGTGCTACAAGAACAACCAAAAGCACTATGGTTTGGAGCACGGGAACTACCCTATATACCAGGGGTTCTAACCTACATGCCAAGAGTTCCACTGTTCATACTAGGGGTGCCAAGCAAAGTGCCATGGGTGCAAGGGTCCTAAAACTGCAGATGTAAGCATACTTATCAAAAACACTATTTGGGAGATCGGAAATGCTATGCTATGAACTAGAAATACTGTGATAAGTACCAAAAACACTAGAATACCTACCAGGGGTGCTAATATGGGAACCGAGGGTGCTAAACTATCTCGGGGGTCTCAGAAAGTTATTTTTTAGTCTATTTTTGTGTATCTTTGGTTTGTGTGAGTACTCCAAAGGCTTGTGTTATCTGTATTGAAACTATCAGAATTTCTTATGATTTTTTTTGATCCCTTATTATATTTCTTGTACTTCAATAAGAGAAATCATGCCTTACCATTGAGGTGTTTCATATGCTATATGTTGCTCCGGTGAGAGGAAGAATGCCTCGAGTTTTTGAGGGATTGATAGTATGGCTCCAGTGGGATGTGTTATGCCTCACTATTGAGGATTTGATGTGATTTTTATCTATTTTATGGATTTCATTCATGATAGGCTTGTCCTTTATGATGATTTGGTGAAGGCTTCTTTCCATGACTTTGGTTTATGAGTTCTCTTTGCTCAATTTGTGCTCACTATGTTGTTATTGTTCCTATATCATGTTTGAGCCTTCATGATGTTTTTTTATGTTCTATGGATGTGTATTTACCCTATGGTCTTGGTCCATGGTTGGGGGACTAGTCTCTTTCACGTATTGGACCTAGGTTATGAGCACTAGATCTCTAGGAAGGGGGTCTAGACCTATGGTACCACATGAAGATTTTATGGTTTAATTGCAAGTGATAAAATAATAATAATTGATTAGAGGGTTGGGTATTTAGGTATACACCTAATCAAGAGAAAGAATATAATTTTGTATGTCGCAATTGGACAGACCCAGGGAGCTAGTTTCTGGATCATAGATTGTGAAGACCATTGGAGCGGTATACACAATTTCCCTTGAATGACTCCAAGGTGGAGATAGATGACACATGGGGTTTGTTGGTTCCCAAACCCATAGTCCCTGAGTCCTAGAGGAATTTCCACTAACTCATTGACGAACTCGGAGAGGGGTTTAGCCAACTTGACAAGACTAAGTCACAAAAATGATATCTCCTACACTTTTGGATCCATGAGACCAAGGCGAGTGAACCTATGCAATGTCTTATAACTTTCATCTTAAAAACACTCTTGACATTACATGTTATAGTAGATCATCCCAATGAAAGATACTAAGGAAGATGGATAAACTCCTGAGGTAAGTATCTAAGCACTCATTGAGGATGGGGGTATTTCTACACTAATCCTACTATTAATGTAAAAATAAATACATAAATAAAAGATAATTTGATTTAAGGAATGGTTCTAAAAATTGAAAACAAATCTATGGTTAGTGCCTTGTATGGGCAACAGAGTCAACTTCACAACATGCAAATTTAACATTCAAATAGGGAAACATGCAACCCATGAGCCTACAATGTTAGTGCATTACACCAACATTCTCCCTTTTGGTTTCACCAAAAACCATACCGAAGAATCTCAGATATACACAACACTATTTCTATACCTTTAAGAAGTAAATTGATCTCTTCCTTGAAGAGAAGCAAAAAACAAGATATACACCTGACTTACAGGGACAAAACAAAATATCCTTGATCATTTCATTTCATAAAATAGAGCATACATAAGAGAGACAACTACAAATAAAACCTTTGAAACTATATGTATGCAAGTTACAAACTATTTGAAACATTAAGATACTACAAACTGAAAGAAAACTAAGCTATCATGAAAAAAATTACACTCTATACATGGAAGCCCTTCTTCCAGGATAAAAATTACATTCAAAATCTAATCTTTCTCACCAGCCCTGAATTCCGTTTTATAAGACAAGGGATAAAAAAACAAGCTACAATCCAAGTGAGATACACAATGAATTGTCCCTCTTCCTACTTTTCATGAAATCTATCCAGAGGCATTCAATGCAAGCATCTATGAATATAGCCTCTGGGATCTGGGAACACATGCCTTAGGATAATCAACATGGGTAGGTGTACACAAAATTTTCCTCAAGTTCATCCCCTGCTGCACCTTGATCAATCTCTGAATTTGGATTACCATATTTAGTAATCCACTCACTTTGTGTCCTTTCATCTTCTTAGTTGGTGATCCTCTGACATGCTCAAGGTAGTGAAATCCCACTATAGTGACATAAATTGTACACCCTAGCTAGGGTGGTAAAATTTCACACTTAGGTTAGAACCCGCCTTAGTGTGTCTTGCATCTTGCATTTCTAATTTCTCTTTAAACATTTAATTAATTAATTAAATTAAATATAAAGTCATGTTTCATCACTTTACATGTTATAAAGTTGGGCCCTTTACCCTAAGCATGCCCCTTTCTATTTTATTACTCTAATGAATCATTTAATCATAAACACTAATTATGTCCTATTTTGATCTTTTAGGGCCAACTTTGCATATCAAAACATCTCGAAATTAGTTGTAACTTTGGAATTCGCTCTAATATTATCATATCTAATGTTCTTGAAAATTTGGTGAAAAGTTGGTCGTACCGTGGTAGGAATGCACATGGTCCTCAACTTTTTTTCCCGAAATATCAAGAGCATAATTCTATGATATAATAATTCTTAACCCCAAAATATTGATGGGAAATTTAAATCCTAGGTTAGCGTAACATGAAATTAAGATCTACGGTTTCATACTTAAGAGCTCTCTTTCAACATTTGAAGGGGTCTTCTTTGAAGAATCTAAGAGCAGGTTTTTGGGAGCATAAGAGCCTTCTTTGTAGCGAAATAGTTGGTCTTTGAAGTCTTCAACAACATTCAACATTCAGCAAGCAACATTTCATCAATTGGGGGCTTTTGAAGATGTAGAAGAACAATAGGAGATCATCGACTGATGATTGGCTTGTACGTCTCCCTTGGGGTTGGTTATGGTTTCATGTTGTTTTCATGTCTTTGCATAAGATTCATTTTAATTCATATTCATGCTTTAGATCACTTTGCACCATGGATTTAGAGCATTTACTTTGTCAATTATAAGCAATTAGGGTTTACTCTTTAGGGTTGTTCTAGATTGTTTGCTTTCATTTTAGGATCTTGCATGCATGCACACAAGGTTCTTGCACACACATTTTTAGTACATTATCATCTATTTATGGAGGTTGAAATCACCAACATAGGGGTTTGACTAAGGCAAAACCCTATATAGCCACCCAAACCCTATTTTTCAGTTTTAGGTACAGGTTCGGAGCCGAGCGTCGCTAGAAGTTTCAGGATCGGAAGAGCACACAAAGATAGTTTTGGGTTGTAGATCTCAAAAAAAACCCTAAGTACAAGGGTGTGGTGCCCTGGTCCTGCTCAGGATAGTGGCATGGAACCATGGCCCTGCTCTCTATTAGCAAGATTTGGCAGAAGAGTGTCTTGTGGGCTTTAGAACTTATCCTGTCAGTTCAGCTCCAGACTTGCAGAATCAACATAGTGGTGTGGCACCCTGGTCCTAGACATTTCTGCTTAGATTTTAGACATAGGTGCACCTCTGATTTTTCCTTCTGATCTGTACTTTTCAGCAATATATCAATTGTCCTTTGATCTGCATTCTCAGATTAGGGTTTTCTTGCTTACTTGCATCCTAGGCTAGATTGCATTCTTGAATCATTCCTCCCTCTCATTTTTAGCAAGGGAATATAAATCCTAAGAGGTGATCCTCTGCTCTCTCTTCCATGCAAGAAGCAACCCTAAGTGTGTCACCTCCCTAGGCTCTTTCATATATTGTGAGTGTGTATGAGATTGGGATTAGGGTTTTCATGTTTAGTCTCACTTTTTCCGCTACACTCCCACTGACAGAAGATCATCATATTTCATGGAGCCACTCAACCAATCCCCTATTTGATCCTTATTCAATGCGAGCTCCCTCTTGGGCTTTGTCCCTGTGATCCGATCTAATCTAGCTACAAAATATCACCTGCATTGCATCGGCATGACATATCTCTATCATCAGCGTCTCTCCCTCAACAGGTGGAATCTGGCCAATCTACATGCACCACATCTTTAAAATATTCCTCTTTCCTTTGGTCAACCTCTGTCAACCCTCCACGTGGACACTCTAATTGTCGGGTGGTGCTTTGCGAATCGCGTGTTATGTGCTCATGTGATTCCAACCTTTGGCCTTAAGCATCGCGTGATAAAACGTTATGCTATTCTCCTTGTTCTTACTTACCCCATGAGCCCCTAATTCTATCACTTTCATACTATGAGATAATGGGGAGCTCTATCTCCCTCTACGGTATTTACCTTCTCCTTATCCCCATGGGGACATGCGGGATAAAAAATTCATGTCTGTGTTCGTTCGCTTTCTTATCCTATGAGCTGTTGGGGTGCTCTTATTTCCTTCACAAGATAGGCCCCTTTTATCTTTTTCCTCTATCATCTTCTTATCTTGTGACCCTTTCCTTATCCTTGTGGGGGCGCATGGGATTAAAAAAACCCTTTTTGTTCCTTCACTCTCTTACCCCACAACCTTCTGCTACACCTTTCTTGTCCTTCCAGGATAAATGTTGTGTTAGCATCCTTCAACCATCCTTGTCCTGTGCTCTACTTTCACCTTCACTCCTTTCCTTTTTTCCTTATCCTACGGCCTTTGGAAACATCCTTTCTACCCTCGCATGATAAGCCCCTTGAGTATTGCTCTATCTGCTTCCTTCTTCTTATCCTGCGCTATATTTTTTATCCTTGCTCAACCTCGTGGGATAAGCTTTCTTCATGCTAGCAAAGCTTTCCCTTATCCTGTATTGCACTTTGTCTTTACTTTTTGCCTCTTCATGCACTGGATCCTGAGTCATCATTGCTACATGGGATAAGTCCTCTCTTCTTCCAAGATTGCCCTATTTTACCCCACAACCTCTTTTCTAAGCTTTGAAAAATGTGTGGGATAAGCCTTCTACTTAGTACCTCCTCTTTTATCTTATCCTGTACTACATTTTTGGTATCCTGAAGATGCCACAGGATAAGCCTTTTCTTTGTTCTTGCTTTGTTTCCTTATCCCACGATCTTATCCTTATCCTCATGGGGACGCACATGATAAGGGAAACCTTTCCCTTCGCTTCATTCTCTTATCTTGTGACCTTATTTATGCCTTTGTTTTTACCCTACGGGATAAGATAAGCCAACCCACCTTGACTTGGGTCTTATCTCTCATGGTTTTTGTTTGTTGTTTTCTGCTCTATGGGATAAGGAAAACCTTAACTTTGTTTCCTTGCTTGCCTTATCCCACGTGACCCTTTTGCACTCTAGAAACTGTCATGGGATAAGATTTTCTTCTTGCTGTTCCTTATCCCACGACACCATTTCTCTGCTTCGGTTGTAGCTGTTGTAGACACCTAAAATTGTCCAGTCTAATTAAATAAATATCTTTATTTATTTAATTATTTTTAGCCTAATTCTTCTATTAATTGAATAAATCCTTATTTATTTAATTAATTCATTTATCCTCTTCTAGCCTTATTTCTCATTTAAATAAATACCTTTATTTATTTAAATTATCCTTTTTCCTAAATTAAATAAATATTTTATTTATTTAATTATCCTACTTCCTCTATTAATTAAATAAATCTTTATTTATTTAATTAATTCATTAACCTTTTCTACCCATGACACATGTCATTCATCTCTTAATTCATACACTACCTACCCTCTTATTATTTTCTTATTTCCTCTACCTACCCTCTAATCATAGCCGACCATTTATCTTTTACACCTCTCAATCTTATCCCTCCATTTTTTATAGTGTCTTCTATATAAGGAGATGCTTCCTTCATTATCAAACCCTCACTATGCATTCAGCCCCGACTACGCTTTTGAACTTGCATATGCAATCAAGCCTACTTGCAACCACATTTCCGTTCTTTGTTGAGCTCTTGTGCATATATAAAATCTGAGGGCAAATATATCAAGCAAGATCAATGGAGATAGGAAGAATGGAGATTCAAACCCTATTGGACATGTGATGGTATAATCTTTGTGATTTCATTTGATTTACATTGTCTTAGGTAATCTTCATATGTTATGGTGGATCTTTGTTGTTGTTAGGCTAAGGTTTTGTGGTTGAATTCATTTAGTCTTTCAATATTGTTGTTTCCATTTTCATTGTATACATTTTGGCATGCCCGGTGGGACTCTTGTCCTGTTTGCATTTAACATCTTTTGTTGCAGATTTTGTGTTTTTGAAGTTGCAGATCTGACATTTCTAACAACATTTTGATATTTTCGTGTGTGCATACTTTCAGATCACGTTTTTGATTTTCTGCCACGTCTATGACATCTGGAATCACGTCTTTGTCTTCGACAATATTTTTTTTTTTTGTAGATCCCTAGAACCGCGTCTGTGTTCTGGAGTCGTGTCTGTGTTCTGGAACTGCGTCTGTGAGGTCTTCAGGTGCGTCTATGTCCAGAAGCTGCATCTGTGTTCTGGAACTGCATCTATGTCGCATCTAAGTGGGTCTGCGAAATGATATAGCATTTGTGTTTCTGACAACCACGTCTATGTGCAGTTGTTTCATTTCGGGTTTCTTTGATTCCATTTTTCATCATTTGGATTTTCAGATCTGATTTATCTTGAGCTAACATCTTCAAATCTAGCTAACAAAATTGGTGCAGCTTGTCTTGAAAGCAAAATCATTTTTTCGAAGGCCCCTATTTCACAAAGTCTTTTGGATCTAAAATTTACCTAACTTGTGTGCTTGTAGGAAGGGGTGATCATTTGAAACAATCCAAACTACTAATAGATCTTTGTTGCAGGACCTTGGCAAGGGTTTTTGATCTTTATTGTGTGCCTTGTTTTCATAGAGTAGCAAACACTTCAATTGGTGCACTAAAATTGAACCATTGTCTTTTGTGTCTTGAGTAATAGGCTCTTTTTGTTTAATCTTTAGAGGGCCTGTCTCCCCGTGTGATCATTAGGACTACTAGTGAGGAGAGAATGACCCAAGTGGTAGCAAAAGAAAAACCATCTTCTTCCAAACCACTATAAATAACTGTATTCATGGTGAAAACTATGGATAACATGTGCTGATTAGTTCATACCGACACTATGTCTCCCCATAAACCCGTTTGATCAAATTTATTTGATCATTTGTAGGGCGTAACCCCTACCGGCTGTGAGCCTTCTGTATTTACAGAGCTGAAAGTGCCACATGTATGGCCACACGAGTGGATGCCCTTACTAGCACCTTTTTGTTTTAGAAGCCAAAATCCTTCTAGTTGTTGGGGCAGGAGGTCAGACCTCTAGTAGCTGCCCACATACATACGGTTCTTAGTAGAGATACAAAGTTCACCATGGGGAGTTTTCGTGGGGACTGATGCTTGGCTGCCCTGAGAAGTGAGTGCCAAGGGTGGAGCCAGTGGGGTCAAACATCTAAGTATCCACTCTAAATAGTGTAGCCTCGGGGGAAACTCCATGTGGGATCAACAACTATTGTCTTGGCCAGCCATAAGAATTGTGCTTGACTTATTTTAAACATTCAAACATTCAAGTTCAAATAGCAAAACATTGTGTCTTTTGTGTCTTCATGTGTATGCAAAACAATTTTACATCAAACAACACACTTTTCTTTGGAGTCATTTTGAGTCTAAACACTTACAAATAATGAGTCTTCAACAACATTGTGTCCTCTTGTCACGAAAAACAAGTCAAACAGTCAGATTTGGTCACAACAAGCAACTTCATGAATTGGAAAAATTGCACAAAGTTTGCAAAAACGCGTCTGTGTCTGACAGAACCACGTTTGTGTCATATAACCGCATCTGTGAAGGGCAGAAATGCGTTTGTGTCTTTTGAGCAACATTGCATTTACAACATCTTAGAAACGCGTTTGTGTCTGACAGAATAGCGTCTGTGTCATCTAAGCATGTCTGTGAAGTATACAGGCACGTCTATGTTCAGGATTGAAAACTTTCATAATTCAGTAAACAAGAACAGTCAGTTTCAAACTTATTGAGCTTCCTAGGTATCTCTCTGTGTTTTCATCTAGCATTAAACCTGTCTTTGGGTCTCACAAAGTCCATCATTTCTTTACAACTTACATTACATTCACATTTGTCTAAACTTGAGTCAAAAGGTCACTTGCTTGTCCTCATCATACTTTGTCAACACACTACATACAACAACATTTTGCTAAGTGGTCCCTCATCAAGGTCTATCACCTTTGGGTCTTATTTGGTCTTACTTAGAGTCAAGTTCAACTTACCTCATCAAGAGAAACTATCATCTCTTTGGAAGCCACACCTACTCTACTACATACATACTTGGTCTTACACTTTGGACATTGCAAGTACACCTCAGATTTATTTACATTCCATCCAACTCTTGGTCTCCCATACTCTTTCCATTTTCATCTAGTCTCACACATCTTGGTCAATACCTAGTTCATGGTTGAAACTCGTTCCCAAAAATCTAGGAGAGAAACTAAAGAGGCTCAAGAGTCTGCAAACATGAGTGTCTATGAATATGACAATGATGTCTTTTTCAATTCTGATCATAACACATTACCTGACGTGGATGCCTATAGAAACATTCCAAATGTTGAGAATATGGACACTACAAACAAAAATGATACACACAATGATGATATGGACAACTTTTCTGTACATTCAGTAGAAGTGGAAGACTCCATTATGGATCCTGGTTTCAATCGATTGGTTGAGGAAATAATGAGGAGAGATAAAAAATATTTCTTACAAATGATGGCACAAAGTGGAGCCAAGATACCTCATGATTTTGACATGTCTCAAATAATGGAAAATTGACATTTGCAACAACCTCACTCCAACATGGATCAAAGGAGGCCTAATAGTGGAGGCAATAGAGGACCACATATGGTGCCTGAATCACCATCATATTTGTTTCAAAAACCAGAGGTCCCATACACACAAGGTCAAGCATATGATACTCACCTTCGCAGACCATTATGGAAGTCTTATGCAGAAAAATATGCTCAATCACATACAAATGCCAAGGATCAAGCACCAAAACAATTGGATATTCAATGGCATGCTCAAAATTTGGACATAAGGAAACCCCGTGTCAAATTTGGGGGCAACACACTAGAACAAACTCATAACATGCATATAGAGTATGGTATACATAGACAAAGCAGATATTCCATTCCTCACCATGACTCTATACCAAGTGGTCCATATACGCAGCATCACTATAGACCTCCTCCATATGAACATGTGTATGATCAATATCATCCATATATGCAACATGCTCCTCCACACATTAGTTCAGGCATGGGGTATGGTCTAAGAAGTCGGTCTCCACCTAAGAACAATTTGGAGCAACAAATCAGGGACTTACAAAAGAAAATGGAGGACATGAATACACCGAAGCCAACTTACACAATGAGAGACATATGTCCTTATCCATTTGACAAAAGCATTCCAATGCCTCCATTTCCTACACACTTTGTGACACCTAAGTTTGATAAGTACAGAGGCAAAGGGGATCCTAAGGCACACATAAGACAAATTTTCACAGCTTGCATTGAGGTAGCAGCAGAAGAGACATATTTGATGAGATTATTCCCACAAAGCTTAGGTGATCAAGCTGTGGAATGGTTCTCCCAACTTCCACTTGGTATTAAGTCATGGGGTGACTTAGTAGAGGCATTTATCCAACATTTCTCATACAACATAGAGACAGACATATCAGTCACTACTTTGTGCAACACCAAACAAAAGGATGGAGAATCTTTTTCATCATTTTTGCAAAGATGGAGGAATCTAGCCAGTAGATGCTCTTGTGAAATTCCACAAAAACAAATGGTAGAAATGTTCACCCAAAATGTTAACAAGGACATTGGTTATGACCTAAGAAAAGCTTGTTTGTCCACCTTCAAGGATGTCATTGAAAAAGGCTTAGCAACATAAAAGGTCCTAATTGAACAAGGAGTCATTAAGATATTCAAGGAAAACAAAGATGACTTAAAGGAAAAGATAAGCCAAGATTTTGGAACAAAAACAAGAACACAGTCAATGATGGTGTTGTTGATGCCAATACGGTACGACCCAAAATCGTTTTTTCTGGATCAAGCTCTACAAACAATCAAGTGAATACTCAAACAACTTCAAAGTCTCGAAGGAAGTACACTCCATTGGGAGAACCACTTGAGTCAGTTTTCAAGAAGCTAGTGGCAAACAAGGTAATCACAATTCTAGATTTTCCTCCATATGAACCAAAGGTCAAACCAAATTGGTGGAATAATGATGAGTATTGTGAATTTGACAAGAGCAAGGGCCACAAGACAGGAAATTGCCATCGACTGAAGAACATCATACAAGATCTCATTGATAGAGGTGACATTGAGATTGAAGGACACTCATCCAACCAAGAACATGAAATGTTTAAGGAACCATTTCCAAAGTATGACAAGGGAAAGTCTAAAGCCATAGATGACCAAACCAACTATACCAGAGCATCCTATAACTATGATTCAACTATCAATCACATTTCAATGGACAATTATGTCTCTACCATTATCATTAAGGACAAAACGCCTGAGAATTCTACCCAAAGACCCAAGATTGCTCTAAAAGGCATTGGATCTTCTTCCGAACCTACCTTTGAATGTAATGTCACAACTCATTGAGGTAAATTCACTTTGCAAGGTGCTCCAGCCAAAAACATAGCTTCCGCATCAACTAAGCCTGAGTATGACCTTGTAGAACAGTTAGGGAAGACACCCGCGCTTATCTCAATCCTTGAGCTCTTACGCATATCCCCCACACATAAAGACATTCTTGATAAAATCTTGAGAGACACTGTCATCCCCACTGATCTGAACATGGACCAGTTTCAAGCCATGGTGGGATACCTTTCTGTTCCACACTCCCTTACATTCACAGAAGCCGATGATGCCTCTGTAAGTCAACCACATAATGCACCCCTACACATTGAAGCCTTCATACACAAACATCAAATAAAATGAGTCTTGATAGATGGAGGAGCAGGTCTGAACATTTGTACATTGAGCACTATTAAACAATTGGGATATTCAAATAAAGTTGTGAATTCTACAAACAAAATTACCATCAAAGCATATGATGATGAAGAGCGTTCATCCAAGGGCACAGTCACCTTACCTCTCAGAGTTGGGCCAGTTACTAAGGATGTGGTTTGTCAAGTCCTTGATCTAGATCTCACATACAACATACTCTTGGAATGCCCATGGATTCATGAGATGAATGTAGTACCATCTACATATCGTTGATGTATCAAGTTTCCACATAATGGAGTTGAAGTAACCATCAAATCTGATCCTAATCCATTCATATATTACAACAATATGCGACCTAGATCAGAAATAACAATACCAGTCAATCGAGAAGCTATTCCTTCATCAACATATGTGGATCCAGAATCATTGAAAGCTTCTACATCAAAACAAACAGAGCTCAAAGAAAAGTTCAAGTTTAAAAACATGGGATGTGGCAAGTATATCTTTCATGTTGATCAACTCCCACTATCTCCTAAGACATTCAGTCAACGGGAACAATCTACAAAAAATTTGCAATGCCAAGGAACTGGGTATGAACCACCTAGTGTTGTGGCTACTAAGTCTGAATGCAAATCTCCTCTAGTGGTGCAAGCAACTTTTGATATCAATAGTCCTAAGAGTGGTTCCAGTGAAGAATCTATTGAGTGTATCGCCAGCCCTCTTGAGAACTCACATAGCTTTACCATATCATCTGCTCATTCTATTTCCACTCCACTTCCAGACTTGGATCAACAAGAATCACAAAAGCCCTTACTAATTGGGGATAAAAAATCAAGCTAAGAAAAGAAAAATCTAAAAGTCAAAAATAAAGAGAAGTCCTTTAGTTCAAATCAAAATCAAAAGCTACTGGACTGTACAAAAATCAAAGTCAAGGATAAAAATCCTATGAAGCAAAAAGAGCAAGAGTTGATCTCCCCTAATATCAAAATAACTGGGAGCAAAATTTCTACAATTTTAAGTCAAAAAACATACTTGTTGATCCTAAGTCTCCATCATGCTATCCTACTTTCACTTCTTTTCACAATCATAAGCCTTCATCACTCATCTACTTGTTCCACACATCCTTTTCCTTCTGGCAATACATGATGGATCTTTAATGGAGCTTACTTGAAGGACTTTGTTGTCAAGGATGCCCAAACTTCTTTAGGTGACACGCATATGGGCCTGTGTAGTCCACACACTAGTAATTCTATCTCAGTTCCTTCATCAAGGAAGACAGTCACTCAAGCTACACAACATTCAGTCAAGGAACGATACAAATACAATCATAAATTCAAGCCTCGCACATTTGAGGTAAGTGACTTGGTTCTCAGAGAAAATCCTAAAAATCAACAAGACAGAGAGAAGGGCAAGTTCGAACCAAACTGGCTTGGTCCTTACATCATCACAACAACATATGGATTTGGTGCATATCAGCTCTCAACCACAGAGGGTGAACCTTTTGAGGATCCTATCAATAGCATGCAACTTCACAGGTTTTACACATAGCTCTTCAAAGTATCCCAATTCAAAAATACAAAAACTAAAAAAAAATTCAAAAATACAAAAAAAATAAAAATAAAATAAAAAATACAAAAAAAAAAAAAAGTAAAGAAAAACATTTCGTCCAATGGTGAAAACCACTTTTGTGGCACCCTGGGCAAGTACCATGGTGAAAAATAGGTCACCGACGCCATGTGTAGAGACATTGATCCTCCCTCCTTCAGGATTCCATTTCATCCTTTCACTTTGCACACACTCACAACCTATCCATTCATAATAAACATACCCATTCCCATCATGGCTTGTTATTGATCAACCCAAGATTGGTTCGCCATTCATAATAAACATTCCTTTTAATCCCTTTCCATGAATAATAAATCATCTCCTATCTGTGGCTAAGGCAAATCCTATGTCTATTAATGGGTGTGGAACTAAGAGCATCACATGTTTTGAGGAGTACTTTCTTCCACTTTTCTTCAGTCTATCCACGCACAATCCACAATAAAACAACATTTGCATCACCAATCCCCAATAAAGTATCAGTTTCATGGATTCAGTCAGTATCAGATGAGACATAGTAGCAACAATGGGCTTCAACAAATCAAATCTTTCAACAAACTCAGACAACATTATGGTTCAATGCTATCTATCCTTTTGTGAAAGTAAACATTGTGACCACAATTAGCTAGACTTATACAAGTGACAAGAGACACTAAACTTGAGGACTACCGTGGATGTTGGTGTTGAGTCTTGGTTTTCTTTTGATTTTATCTTTTGGTGACATGTCTTTTAGCTTTTCCAGGATGTCTTTGACTAGAGATTCTATCTCCAGGATGTCTTTGACTAGAAAGGTGAGGATGGGGTATCGTCACCTATTTTTCTTTGCTGTCTGTGGATTGTCTTTTAGTAATGATATGACTTGTCCAAGGATATGAGGAAACTATGAGTCTAGTGTGAACTAGGGCATTCCTTGTTTGTGACTATCTTATCTCCATGCAAACAGGTACAATGACTTTTTGGGTCGAACATATACCTAGATTGTCATAACCTACTTGCCATAATAAAGCTCAATGATGATAACGCACAAGAAGCTCTTTTCACTTTCATATCTTCTATCTTCCATCCCCCTTTCTTGATTGACCTCCATCATCCTTCTTGAGTCCGCGTAGCCTGCTATCACATGACTGAATATAATGACACACCAAAAAAATTTGCATTTCATATTGTTGCACCTGCATTACCACATATAAGCATTTCATACATCCATATAGATATCACAATTGCATCACATCCTGCATACCACACATGTTAGCACATCTTACATTTTCATCATGTAAATTGTTATTTGCATTATCATATTCATTTGCATTTCATATATTCGCATTTGCATCATATATAACATATAAAACATAAAAGAACAAAAATATTGCATTTCATCATGTACATATTTGTATCCATATCATAATCGTCATCATTAAACATATCATAAACCATCAGATAGACACATACATCATGAATCATATAAAAGCATCACATAGGTACACATGCATATAGCTACCACAAGAATGCATCTCATATATATATAATCATAAGTGTCATGATACAATGATGTCAAAATCATATGGCTACAATCACCCGAAGGTGTCTACATCATCATACAAAATGGTACAAGAACTAATACATAGGGAGCCCTCTAAGGCTATGATGAACTCCCTCCCTCGAAGCTGCCTGGCCTCGACGGAGTCTGAGCCCTGGAAGGACCCACCCTAGGATCATCTCTCCTATGATGCAGAGGGTTTGGGGTCAAGTTGATCTAAGCCAATGTGTTTGTTTCAATGCTTCCAACTTCTTGAGTTCACCTAGTATTTCAAAGGCTTCTTAATGGAAAAAAAAGGCTTTTCTCACTCCAACACCCTACAATGGTTCCAAATTGTTCCAAACACCTATTCACACCTATTTCAACAATAATAAATAGGTTACAAAGTTCCAGCCCACCAATAAACACTCAAACCCTTCTAAGCCTCAATTAGGCTACTAGCCCTTACTAGGCCACCTGAGACTGAAGAAATTAGTTTTCTCTAGATTTTCCCAAAGAACTCACCAAACAAATTATATTTTCAAACACCCATTTCGGAGTACTACAACATATATCAAAATCAGATAGGGTTGTTTTGGACCATGCCTTTGTTGTCCTAAGATTGAGACTATCTTTTCCTATGCAAGAACCCGACTTTTACAAAGCAAGTATATGAAGTACTTATCCTCAAACCCTATAAGTCTCAACAGTATTTTTTGATGAATCCAAACCAAGGAAAATCCAATTTTTTAGGTTCTATGACCTTATTTGATGTGCAAACCCCAAAACCCTCACCAATAGGCTCCAAAACCAAGGGTTTCTTGATTCATGACCTTCCCAAAACTTCTGAGACTCATTCAAGGTTCCTACACCTTCAAAATGATCAAATAAGACTCCTCCAATCCTTAAACTACCCCCTTATTAAGGTAGATCTTCTTCTACTATAGGCTTGCTATGCTTCCTACTCAATCCTCCTTCATCAAACTCATGGTGATCACCTGTCAAACCACACTTCTTGCAAGTTATCTGGTTAGGATCATATTATACATGTTAGATAGAGCTTCCTCTATGAGAAACAGGACCTTACATCCATAGAAGGGCTCCAAATTGAATTTTGGGCCTTCAATGCCAATGATACAACTCAGAAAATTTTAGGACAATCAGCACAAATGACAAAATCTGAGAAAAACCTGCTACAAAATCATTCCAAATCACTTATTACAATGTTTAATGACTGCCCAAGGCTTCTACCATGAAAGATCAATCACTTTCAAGCAACAAAACACAAGAAATTGCAAGAAAATGAAGGTTTTATTCACTTTTTCTGTTAAATCCGTACAACATCCGTACTGTAGCATCCAACCCCACCAAAATGGAGTTCCAAGGTTTTATAAGACCTTTCCCCAGCTTCCCAAACTGAAATCAATCAGTTATTTGTCATTATAGACTTGTTTAGACTCTAAAATCCATTTTCCCACCTAAAAACAACTAATCGTTAGAATTCAAAAATTTAAATTTCTAACTTACAATTTATTGAATAATTTAAAGTCTAACGTATCAAATTTAATGTTTTATTACTCCTAGGATCCAAACAAACTTATCTAACCATCCAAATCCTATTTAGGCACTATTGGCCTCCCTTACATAATTTTGGTCCTAATGCCCTTATTAAGACCTTCAAGACATTTAACTTTAAAATCATATTGATCATTACAAATTACCATTATTGGCTTCAAAACACTCCAATTCACTTGTTTTGATTCATAACTCTTCATGGTCTTGATAGCTTGCTTGGGTGCACCTACACCATCCTGCCTCCCCTATCTGGTGGTGGTGGAGGACCCATGACCCCACCACTAGACGCCTGTCTCTTGTGACTCCCTCTAGTGGCCGTCGCTGTCCGTGATGGTTTGTGGAAGCTCCTAGCCTGCTGCTCTGGTGGCACCGCCCCGTAGTATAGGTCTCTCCAGTAGCTTATCTCCTCCCCTGCCCGCAGAACATAGGCGTATCCAGCCCCTGTGTCCTCTGTCGCCTGCCTCCCAGCCCTTAGTGCTGTCTCACCCTCAGTGTAACGCTAGATAGCCTAATCTCACTCTCACTCAGTGTCCCTGAGCTATCTCCTAAGTTGATCCCTCTCCCCCTCTAGCTCCTGGATCTCATCTGCCTATCCCTGGCAGATCTCCCTCAACTCTAATAGCTCATCCTCCTCCTCCTTGGCCCCCTCTACCTATGGCTGCCCCTGTACTGGTGGTTGTCCCTGTGCCTGTACCTATGGTTGCTCATGTCCCTGTCCCTACACCTGTCTGGGACCCTGTGCTGTTGGCACCTATAATGGCAACCCACCTCTACCCCTCACCACCCCAGCCTGTCATTCCTCCCCGCCCTCTCTCTATGGAGCCACTCTCCTCTCTCCTACTACACCCTGCCTCCTCCGTCGGCCTCTACCCCCACCATCTCCATCATAATCCTCATCCCCTCCACCATCTCCATCTATCATCTCTCCTGGATCTGTCAGGCGTGGAAATGGATGCTCTGCCCAATATGCAGTATACTCTGCATCCATCCCTGCATCCTCAATCTCAGGCCACATATCCCATGGCATGGGAACCATCTCCACCAGCTGCACCATAGCCTAATCATATGACAATAATGGCCCAAAGTGTGCCTGGTCTCGTACTATCCGTGCATACATACCGAAACCCTGTGGCATCCACTGGATCCTGCCAAACTGCCTGCATACCCTATCTAACAACTGCCTCTCTAGTACATAAGGCATCCACCCAATCAGATATCTGCTCCTGAATGTATAAGGTAGCTCTACTGCATCATCCTCCCACTACTCGCACTCACGGTACGACCTCCATATCACACTGTCAATCTCATCAAGGACTCGATGCTAGTGCTCCAACCTGTCAATCCATGGCAGTGAGGTAAACATATCATATAGATGAACAAAGCTGCATCCATGACCCCGGCCTCTGAAATGTATTGGTCATGTCACTAGCAGATGCTCATATGCCCACACCTGTAGCAATGTCACTCCGTAGCCTAATCCTATGGATCCATGGTAGATGAACTGATTGAGCTCATAATATAAATGTGCCAGCACGCATGGTCCCCAAGCATATCTGGTATGATGTGTCACCAGTGTCTCCAAGGTGCTCCCCCAGCCCACAGCCAACCCTCATGTCGCTCTATCTGGACACAGGAACCCACTGATCACTCCTCCTAGCACTACTGGTAGCACCAATCTTATCACTGTCATGGTGTCCCAAGCCACATGTCCTGCCCTCATCTCCAATCCCGGATCTTGGAACACTCATCTCAGTGCATCCCTATCTCCGTCTTGATCATAGAGTATCAATGCCCCATCGATCGGTATCCTCAATATCTTGTATACATCCTCCAAGGTGATTGTCATCTCACCCATCGACAAATGAAACGTACATGTCTCTAAGTGCCACCTCTCAGCAAGCACAGCCAACAACCCCATGTTCACCCGAAACTCAGGCACATATAGAATGAATCTCAAACCCATAACCTCAATAGCTGCTCTATCCTCAAATGTCAGCTCCGATCGTAACCTCTGAGTCGATAGGAATCTCTCTCATGACTCCAACATAGGTAAGTACTCCTGTAGTCAAGCAAATCAACTGTGTCAGTCAAAGTGGCATTCACTGTTCATCACAAAATGTTGTTTATTATCCTAAGTACTTATGATACTCTATCAAAGTGACACTGTTCATCACAAAGTGTTGCTATTTATCCTAGTGGTATTCACTGTTCATCACAAAGTACTACGTGTTTTTGCACTCCCTATTCATCACAAAGTGCTGCTCATATTTGCACTCCCTATTCATCACAAAGTGCTGCTCATATTTGCACTCCCTATTCATCACAAAGTGCTATGTCTTGGTACTCCATGTTCATCACAAAGTGCCTTGATCTATTTTATCCTAGGGTCTCTGCTTGAGTGTATCTTCTTGAGTAGTTTCCTAATTGGCAACGTATGTTCTATCACAAAATTGTCAATCCTAGCCCTATTTGCTATTCTAGTCTTCCCTAGAGGACCTGCTTGAGTGTATCCTCTCAACAACTTATCCAATCGATAGCGTATGTTCATCACAGAACTGCCGATTTTCCCTAGAAGACATAAATGCACATTTTTGACACAAATGCACTTACATACTTCATAAACGCGCCTGTTCTGCATAGACGTGCCTCTGCTCTGCACAGACGTGCCTATCCTACACAAATGTGCCCACATAGCGTAAACGCACCTGCACAATGCAGACGCGCTTGAATTTGACATAGACGCCTTTTCATTCATAGACGCACCTGGCACAAACATAGACTCGCCTGGCCAACCTAGACGCGCTTGGCACCAACACAGACGCGCCTCAACATTTTTTGACCTTGTTTGACATATTCTAAAATGCATTAAATGTGCTACCTAACATGCATTAATGACAACATTTATTACAACAAAGTACAAGGAGGTTTTGAGGTACTTACCGGCTCTCCTGCATCTGTTGGCCTCTGAAATCGACGAACGTGATCGAATCTGTGCACCAATGCCATCGTTGCTGACTGCTGCTGCTCTATTCTCTCTCTGCACTCTGATCTCTTGGATGTGTAGATGACAATGAGGATGTTTTCCCCTCGTGGTTTATCTTATAGACTACCCTAGCCTTAGTCTCCTGAGTCAGTCTTTTTTATCCTGTGACTCTGTCACTCTATCCTGTCAGTCATTTCTAGCCTTTTTTTCTTATTGAGAGATTGTCTGCGATCTTTCCAGACATTTTCATCCAATCTCTCGAGGGGGCATATCATTCCCATCTTGGGGCAACTTCATATCAGTTCATCTTATCTTCTTTGAAACAACACGACAAGCTGGATTGTCTCAAAGAGGGGCAAAATGTAGACACTTAAATTGTCCAGTCTAATTAAATAAATATCTTTATTTATTTAATTATTTTTAGCCTAATTCTTCTATTAATTGAATAAATCCTTGTTTATTTAATTAATTCATTTATCCTCTTCTAGCCTTATTTCTCATTTAAATAAATACCTTTATTTATTTAAATTATCCTTTTTCCTAAATTAAATAAATATTTTATTTATTTAATTATCCTACTTCCTCTATTAATTAAATAAATCTTTATTTATTTAATTAATTCATTAACCTTTTCTACCCATGACACATGTCATTCATCTCTTAATTAATACACTACCTACCCTTTTATTATTTTCTTATTTCCTCTACCTACCCTCTAATCATAGCCGACCATTTATCTTTTACACCTCTCAATCTTATCTCTCCATTTCTTATAGTGTCTTCTATATAAGGAGATGCTTCCTTCATTATCAAACCCTCACTATGCATTCAGCTCCGACTACGCTTTCGAACTTGCATATGCAATCAAGCCTACTTGCAACCACATTTCCGTTCTTTGTTGAGCTCTTGTGCACATATAAAATTTGAGAGCAAATATATCAAGCAAGATCAATGGAGATAGGAAGAATGGAGATCCAAACCCTATTGGACATGTGATGGTATAATCTTTGTGATTTCATTTGATTTACATTGTCTTAGGTAATCTTCATATGTTATGGTGGATCTTTGTTGTGTTAGGCTAGGGTTTTATCTTTGAATTCATTTAGTCTTTCAATATTGTTGTTTCCATTTTGGATACAACAATATTGAAAGACTAAATGAATTCAACCACAAAACCCTGGCCTAACAATCAACAAAGATCCACCATAACATATGAAGATTACCTAATACAATGCAAATCAAATGAAATCACAAAGATTATACCATCACATGTCCAATAGGGTTTGGATCTCCATTCTTCCTATCTCCATTGATCTTGCTTGATATATTTGCTCTCAGATTTTATATGTGCACAAGAGCTCAACAAAGAATGGAAATGTGGTTGCAAGTAGGCTTGATCGCAAATGAAAGTTCGAATGCTAGAAGACTTGATTAGAATGTATAGGTGATTAGGGTTCATAATGAAGGAAGCATCTCCTTATATAGAAGACACTATATGAAATGGAGGGATAAGATAGAGAGGGGTAAAAGATAAATGGTTGGCTATGATTAGAGGGCAGGTAGAGGAAATAATAAAATAATGAGAGGGTAGGTAGTGTAGGAATTAAGAGATGAATGACATGTGTCATGGGTAGAAAAGGTTAATGAATTAATTAAATAAATACAGATTCATTTAATTAATAGAGGAAGTGGGATCAATTAAATAAATAAAAGTATTTATTTATTTTAGAAAAAGGATAATTTAAATAAATAAATGTATTTATTTAAATGAGAAATATGGCTAGAAGATGATAAATGAATTAATTAAATAAATAAAGATTTATTTAATTAATAGAAGAATTAGGCTAAGATAATTAAATAAATAAAGATATTTATTTAATTAGACAGGACAATTTTAGGTGTCTACATTTTGCCCCTCTTTGAGACAATGCAGCTTGTCGCGTTGTTTCAAAGAAGATAATATCAACTAATATAAAGTTGCCCCAAGATGGGAATGATATGCCCCCTCGAGAGATTGGATGAAAATGTCTGGAAAATATCGCAGACAATCTCTCGATAAGAAAAATGGGATAGAATGGACTGACCGGATATAATAGAGTGATAGAGTCACGGGATAAAGAAGACTGATTCGAGAGACTAGGCTAGGGCTAGGGCTAAAGCAGTCTATAAAATAGACCACGAGGGGAATACATCCTCATTGTCATCCACACATCCAAGAGATCAGAGTGCATAGAGAGAATAGAGTAGCAAGAGTCAGCAGCGATGGCATTGGTTCACAGATTTGACCGCATTCGCCAATTTTAGAGGCCAGTAGATGCATGAGAGCCGGTGAGTACCACAAAACCTCCTTGTACATTGTCGCATTAAATGTTGTCATTAATGCATGCTAGGTAGGGAAATAAATGTGCTTTAAGTATGTCTAGAAAAATGTCAAGCGAGAGGAAAAACATTAAGGCATGTCTGTGTCATGAATGTGCGTTTATGTCTTCAAGGCTGAATTGGCAATTCTGTGATAAACATATGCTGTCGATTGGATAAGCTGCTCAAAGGATACACTCAAGCAGGGGCCCTAGGATAGGATAGATCAAGGCACTTTGTGATGAATAGGGAGTGCCAAAACATAGTACTTTGTGATGAACAGGGAGTACTAAAAAGAGCAGCACTTTGTGATGAACAGGGAGTGCCAAAACATGTAGTACTTTGTGATGAATAGGGAGTACCACTAGGATAAATAACACCACTTTGTGATGAACAGGGAGTGTCACTAAAATATAATACCATAAGCACTAGGATAAAAAGCAGCATTTTGTGATGAACAGGGAATGCCACTATGATTGACACAGTTGATTTGCTTGACTGCAGGAGTACCTACCTATGCTAGAGTCACGGGAGAGATTTTCATCGACTTAGAGTTTATGAGCAAAGTTGACAGTTGAGGAGAGAGCAGCGGTTCAGGCTATGGGCCTGCGACATATCTTGTATGTGCCTGAGTTTTGGGTGAACATGGGGTTGTTGACTACGTTGGCTGAGAGATGGCACTTAGAGCTGGCTCCGAGGGAGGGAGTTCATCATAGCCTTAGAGGGCTCCCTTATGTATCCGTTTTGTACCATTTTGTATGATGATGTAGACACCTTCAGGTGATTGTAGCCATATGATTTTGACATCATTGTATCATGACACTTATATATATATATATATATATATATATATATATATATATATATATATATATATATATATATATATATATATATATATATATATATATATATATATATATATATATATATATATATATGAATATGAGATGATTCATCTTTGTGGCAGCTATATGCATGTGTACCTATGTGATGAGATGTTTCATGATGTATGTTTCTATGTAGTGCTTATGATATGGATGCAAATATGTACATGATGTAATGCACTATTTTTGTTCTTTATGTTTTTAAATGTTATGCATATGAAAATGTGAATGTATGAAATGCAGATGGATATGATAATGCAAATGACTATTTACATGATGAAAATGTAAAATGTGCTAATATGTGTTGTGTGCAGTATATGATGCAATATTGATAGCTATGTGTATGTATGAAATGCTTAATATGTGATAATGCAGGTACAACTACATGAAATGCAAATATTTTTGGCGTGTCATTATACTCAGTCGTGTGATAGCAGGCTACATGGACTCAAGGAGGATGATGGAGGTCAATCAAGAAAGGGGGATGAAAGATAGAAGATATGGAAGTGAAAGAGATTTTTGTGCGTTATCATCATTGAGCTTTATTATGGCAAAATAGGTTATGACAATCCAGATATATGTTCAACCTAGAAAGTCATTGTACCTGTTTGCATGGAGATTAGACAGTCACAAACAAGGAATGCCCCAGTTCACACTAGACTCACAGTATCCTCATATCCTTGGACAAGTCATAGCATTACTAAGAGACAATCCATAGACAACAAATAAAAATAGGTGACGATACCCCATCCCCGTGTTTCTAGTCAAAGACATCCTCGAGATAGAATCTCTAGTCAGAGACATCCCGGAAAAGCTAAAAGACATGTCACCAAAAGATAAAATCAAAAGAAAACCAAGACTCGACACCAACATCCACTGTAGTCCTCAAGTTTAGTGTCTCTTGTCACTTGTATAAGTCTTATTTGATTGTGGTCACAATGTTTACTTTCACAAAAGGGTAAATAGCACTGAACCATAATGTTGTCTAAGTCTGTTGAAAGATTTGATTTGTTGAGGCCCATTGTTGCTGCTGTGTCTCATCTGAAACTAACTAAATCCATTGAAACTGATACTTTATTGCGGAGAAGATGGAACTTTATTGCGGATTGGCGATGCAAATGTTGCTTTATTGTGGATTGTGCGCAGATAGACTGAAGAAAATTTGAAGAAACTGTGCTCCTCAAAACATGTGATGCTCTTAGTTCCACACACATCACTAGACATAGGATTTGCCTTAGCCATAGATAGGAGCTGATTTATTATGGATGGAAAGGGATGAAAAGGAATGTTTATTATGAATGGCGAACCAATCTTGGGTAGATCAAAAACAAGCCATGATGGGAATGGGTAAGTTTATTATCCATGGTACTTGCACCACCGTTGGACGAAATGTTTTTTTGTTTTTCAATTTATATATATATATATATATTTTTTGTGTCACAAGGGGCTTGTTTGCCAGGTTTTCACTAAGTAACGATTTGTTTATGTTTTATGATTTTTTTTGTATTTTTGAACTTTTTTTGAATTTTTTTTTGTATTTTTTTGAATTAGGATACTCTGAAGAGCTATGTTTAAAACCTACGAAGGTGCATGCTATTGATAGGATCCTCCAAAGGTTCACCCTCTGTGGTTGAGAGATGATATGCATCAGATCCATATGCTGCTGTGAAGATGTAAGGACCAAGCCAGTTTGGTTCGAACTTGCCCTTCTTCTCTCTGTCTTGCTGACTTTTAGGGTTTTCTCTGAGAACCAAATCACCTACCTCAAATGTGCAAGGCTTGAATTTATGATTGTAGCTGTGACTCATTTGTTGTTGATAAGCCTTGAGATGATTAAAAGCAGTTTGTCTTCGTTCATCCAATAGTTCAAGCTCTTGTAAGTGAGAGACCTTGTAGTCTTCATCACTGATAATGTTTTGCAAGGAAACTCATAAAGAGGGTAACTCGACCTTGATAGGCAAGATAGCTTTAGCACCGTAGACAAGTGAATAGGGTGTAGCTCCTGTAGGTGTGCAGATGCTTGTGTCGTAGGCCCAAAGTGTGGGATTAAGTTGGACATGCCAATTGCGGCCAGCGTCGTCAACTATCTTTTTTAGGATTTTAAGGATAGTTTTATTAGACGCCTCAGCTTGACCATTACCTTGCAGGTAATAAGGGGTGGAGAAGTGATGGGTAATATGAAAGCGATCATAGAGTTCATGAACATCTTGATTTTTGAAGGGATGCCCGTTATTGGTGATGATGGAAACAAGAATACCGTATCGACAAATGATATAGTTGAGAATAAATGTAGCAATTTTTTTTCTAGTAACTTGTGTAAGAGGAACGACTTCGATCCATTTTATGAAATACTCTGTGGCAGTGATGATGAATTTATGACCATTGGAGGAAGGTGGGTGAATCTTGCCTATGAGATCGAGTCCCCACTGATAAAATGGCCAAGGAGTCACAATTGGTTGAAGTTCTTGCGCTGGCACATGAATTAGGTCTCCATGAAGTTGACACTGCTTACATTTCTTGACAAATTGATATGAGTCTTTTTCCATATTGGGCCAGTAATATCCAGTCCTGATGAGTTTCTTGGCTAAGGTAGGACCACTAGAATGCGGACCACATATCCCTTCATGAACTTCACATAACGCAACCTAAGCTTCATCCCTTTCCAAACATCTAAGAAGAGTGCCATCTAGACCTCGAAGGTATAGGATATCGGCTAAAATGACATATCGGGAAGATTGGCAGATGAAAGTGCGACGTTGGTTATTGGATAGGTCAAGAGGAAGAGTATTGTTGCAAAGGTATGTGAAAATGGAACCATATAGCTCGGAATCAGGACCAACAACACATATCATTTCAGTAGGAGTGATCTCATACGAGGGAACCAAAAGGTTATCCACCAAGAACTCATAGTGGGTTTCATTTTGTGGTAGATTGATTAGTGAAGCAATCATAGCCATGGCATCTGTGGCTCGATTCTGCTCTCTTGGTATTTGCTCAAAGTCTAACTTCGTGAAATGTTGTTTCAGGTCATCCACCATTCTTTTGTAAGGCATTAATTTTTCATCCTTTGTTTGGTAGTTATCAGTTTCTTGACAAATTACAAGTTGAGAGTCCCCAAAAACATGAAGTTCCTGGATCTTCCACTGAACTGCAATCCGTAATCTAGTTGTTAATGCCTCGTACTCTACTATGTTATTAGTGCAAGGAAATGACAATCGATATGATTTTGGTATGGAATCTCCTTGAGGTGTGATGAAGAGGATGCCGGCTCCTGCACCATATTGTGTGTATGAGCCGTCAAAGTATAGTTGCCAAGACTTTGGGTGTGAAACTGTTAAGATGGATTCATCTGGAAACTCTGAAGTTAGAGGAGCATCATCTATCATGGGAGCATCTGCTAACTGATCTGCGATAGCTTGACCTTTTATTGATTTTCTGTCCACATATTCAATGTCGAATTCACTCAGGAGCATCACCCATTTGGCGATTCAACCAGTAAGTGTTGCTTTATTGAGAAGGTATTTCAATGGATCAATCCTTGCTACTGACTTAGTTTTATGAGTTAGCATGTAATGTCATAATTTCTGTGAAGCAAAGACCATAGTGAGACATGCACACTCAATTGGTGTGTAATTTAGTTCATATCCCACCAATGTGTGAGTGATATAGTAAACTGCCTTTTCTTTGCCCTCAGCATTTTGTTGTGCTAAGAGTGCCCCCAGGGTTGTTGAAGTAGCGGATATGTATAGTAATAGGGGTTGATCTAGAGCTGGTGGCATCAAGATTGGTGGATTCAAAAGATAATCCTTGAGTATCTGGAAAGCCTATTGATAGTTATCATCCCATTTGAATTTGATGTTTTTGTGTAACAGGTGCTGAAAAGGATGACATTTGTTCGCAAGTTGTGCTATGAATCTTCGTATGGACTGGAGTCTCCCTTGCAAAGATCGAAGTTGATTGATATTTCTTGGTGGTTGCATCTCTAGGATGGCCCTGACTTTTGCTGGATTAGCTTCGATTCCTCATTTTGAGACAATGAATCCAAGGAGCTTCCCGGATGTTACTCCAAAGACACATTTCTTGGGATTTAATCTTACTTTGTATTTTTCCAACCGGTCAAAAATGACTGAAAGTATGTCCAAATGTGTATCTCTATCTATTGATTTTCCCAAGAGGTCGTCAACATAATCTTCCATAGTAACATGCATGAGATCATGAAAAATAGTAGTCATGGCTCTTTGATATGTAGCGCCTGCATTTTTTAGCCCGAAGGGCATGACATTCCAGCATAAAGTTCCCCAAGGACAAGTAAATGTTGTTTTTTGTTGATCTTCAGATACAATTTTGATTTGATTATAACTAGAGAATCCATCCATCAAAGATAACATCGCATGACCTACTGTGAGATCTACGATCAAGTCAATATTTGGTAATGGAAAGTCATCCTTAGGACAATCTTTGTTGATGTCTCTGAAATCTGTGCATATTCTGATGCTACGATTTGGTTTACTGACATGCACTAAGTTGGAGATCCATTCAGGATAATCAATTGGGCATATGAATTTGACATCCAATAATTTTTCAAGTTCTGCTTTGACTAATAATGCCACTTGTGGATGCATCTTTCTTAATTTTTGTTTCACTGTTTTTGCCCCCAGTTTAACTGTCAAATGATGCATTACCAAATCTGGATCCAGTCCAGGCATATCAGCATATGACCATGCAAAATTGATTTGTCACTTTGTGAAGAAACTTATGAACTTTGATCTTTCTGCCTCTGTGAGAGATTGTGCCAAAAATATGTTATGTGGAACTTCTTCCGTACCAATGTTTGTTTTTATGGTCTCCTCTACCAACATAGATGATTTTTCTTCATATGATGTCAAGAGAATGTCGAGCCTTCCATCTTCGGGTGCCTCAGAGAGGTTTTTGCCCTCAGATACATCCTTTCTTTTACTTTTTTGGGATTAGATAGCGCCACAACGTGGTTTTCACCATAAGACCCTTGATTTGTTTTTATTTTTATATTTTTGCAACTGGAAGGCCCAACACCCTCACCAAAATATGCCACACTATTGAGTTCTATAGTGTATCCTACCTTATGGTCCCCAGGGAGAAGATCAACTTGTATGCCTAGATAGTCAATAAAGGCTTCATCATTTTGGAATGTGTCAAACTGTGCAAGTCCTTCATGGTCCTAGTCAATAAGTTGGTGGTGAACAAGGGGAAGACCTTTGATGTCCTCAAAGTTAGTGGGGCTAAGGGTGAAAATGTAGTTATATTTAGGTATGTTGAGGTAATAATCGAGGTCTTCATTGGCACTCTCCTCATCTGTCTCGATCGTGAATGAATCCAAATTGTCATCACTAGTAGCGCATTCCAGGATAGGTGTCTTCATTCTATGTGATTTCAACCTAGAACCTAGAGGCAAGGACTGTGTGGGATCCTCAAGGGTTGTTTATTGACCAATTTTGAATTTTCTATAAAATTCCTCTTCTTCTGAGGGTTCACCTGGTTCTCTAAATGTCTCGGTGAGTTCATAGTCACTGGAAGACTTGTCTGAACCCCATTCCCATTCATTGGAGTCAGTGGAATAATGGCTCTCTTGTTGAATTTTGGTAGCTTTGATTTGTAATGCTTCTCCTATCTTTGAGTATTTACCCTGGAAGACATGAAACCAAGTCCTTTCGAGCGTT
The DNA here is from genome assembly GCF_030272615.1 of Cryptomeria japonica. Classification (NCBI taxonomy): domain Eukaryota; kingdom Viridiplantae; phylum Streptophyta; class Pinopsida; order Cupressales; family Cupressaceae; genus Cryptomeria; species Cryptomeria japonica. The sequence goes on along the minus strand of NC_081414.1, from coordinate 745,833,796 downwards.
CCTTTTTGAATGTCAATTCAGGTTGTAAAGGTTCAATGATGCCTTCCTTTCTTAAGCCAAGAGGACTTTTGCCATCATACCCAAATTTTTGTAGGATCTTGAATCCTTTGCCATATTTCTCACATGGTATGCTAATGTGATCTTCTGTACCATTTTCAGGGTCTTTGTAAAGCATTTTGTATAAGTCCTCTTCTTCCACTTCACCCCATCTTTGGAAGATAGTAGGATCCCATTTGAGTGTAATGATAGTTACCCGTTTGGAAGGATGTGGTCGTCCATATTCCTTTGGTGAATTTATAACTTGTTGTAAGCACATGGTTTGATTCAAAGTATATTCACCCATGCCCTTGTCTTGATATTTCCCTTTAAGCTCACCTTGTTTTGATGTTGAAGGTTTTAATGACTCAGGATCAGCATATGCAGAAGAAGGGCCAACCTCCCTATTACTTGGAATGATCGTCTCAGTTTTTGGTCTTAAGTTATTACAATTTATGAATGGGTTAGGATCACCATTAACTGTTATTTCAACTCCGTTGTGAGGAAACTTAATGCATTGGTGATATGTAGAAGGGACTGCCCTCATTTCATGAATCCAAGGACGTCCTAGAAATATATTGTATGTGAGATCCAGGTCTAGGACTTGACAAACCACATCCTTTGTAACTGGCCCAACTCTAAGAGGTAAGGTGACTATGCATTTGGATGAATGCTCTTCGTCATCATATGCCTTGATGGTAATTTTGCTAGTAGAATTCACAGCTTTGTCTGAATATCGCAATTGTTTAATAGTGTTCATTGTACAAATGTTTACACCTGCTCCTCCATCTATCAGGACTCATTTTATTCGATGTTTGTGTAGGAAGGATTCAATGTGTAACGGTGCATTATGTGGCTGACTTACGGAGGCGTCATCAGCTTCTGTGAATGTAAGGGAGTGTGGAATGGAAAGGTATCCCACCATGGCCTAAAATTGGTCCACGTTCAAATCAGTAGGAACAGGCATATCTCTCAAGATTTTGTCAAGAATGGCTTTATGTGCGGGAGATATGCATAAGAGCTCAAGGATTGTGATGAGCGCAGGTGTTTTCCCTAACTATTCTACAAGGTCATACTCAGGCTTAGCTGATGAGGAAGTGGTATTTTTGGCTGGAGCACCTTGCAAGGTGAATTTACCTCGATGAGTTGTAACATTACATTCTGAGGTTGGTTTAGAAGAAGATCCGATGCCTTTCAAGACAATCTTAGGTCTTTGGGTAGAATTCTCAAGCGTTTTGTCCTTGATGATAATGGTAGAGACATAATTGTCCATCGAAATGTGATTGATAGTTGAATCATAGTTATAAGATGCTCTAGTATAGTTGGTCTGGTCATCTATGGCTTTAGCTTTTCCTTTGTCATGTTTTGGGAATGGTTCCTTAAACATCTCATGTTCTTGATTAGATGAGTGTCCTTCAATCTCAATGTCACCTCTATCAATGAGATCTTATATGATGTTCTTTAGTCGATGACACTTTCCTATTTTATGACCTTTTCTTTTATGAAATTAACAATATTCATCATCATTCCACCAATTTGGTTTCACCTTTGGTTCATATGGAGGCAAATCTAGAATTGTGATTATCTTGTTTGCCACTAGATTTTTGAAAATTGACTCAAGTGGTTCTCCCAATGGGGTGTAATTTTGTCGTGATTTGGAAGTTGTTTGAGTATTCACTTGATTGTTTGTAGAGCTTGATCCAGAAAAATGATTTTGGGTCATACTGTATTTGCATCCACAAGACCATCATTGACTGTGTTTTTGTTTTTATTCCAAATTCTTGGCTTGTCTTTTCCTTTAAAGTCCTCTTTGTTTTCTTTGAATATCTTAATTACTCCTTGTTCAATTAGGACCTTTTCTGTTGCCAAGCCTTTTTCAATGACGTCCTTGAAGGTGGAAAAGCAAGATTTTCTCAAGTCCTAACCAATGTCCTTGTTAACATTTTGGGTGAACATCTCTACCATTTGTTTTTGTGGAATTTCACAAGAGCATCTGCTGGCTAGATTTCTCCATCTTTGTAAAAATGATGAAAAAGATTCTCCATCCTTTTGTTTGGTGTTGCACAAAGTAGTGACTAATATGTCTGTCTCTATGTTGTATGAGAAATGTTGGATAAATGCCTCTGCTAAGTCACCCCATGACTTAATTCTAGGTGGGAGTTGGGAGAACCATTCCATAGCTTGATCACCTAGGCTTTGTGGGAATAATCTCATCAAATATGTCTCTTTTGCTGCTACCTCAATGCAAGATGTGAAAAATTGTCTGATATGTGCTTTAGGATCTCCTTTTCCTCTGTACTTATCAAACTTAGGTTTCACAAAGTGTGTAGGAAATGGAGGCATTGGAATGCTTTTGTCAAATGGATAGGGACATATGTCTCTCATTGTGTAAGTTGGCTTCAGTGTATTTATGTCCTCCATTTTCTTTTGTAAATCCTTAATTTTCTGTTCCAAATTGTTCTTAGGTGGAGATCGACTTCTTAGTTCATACCCCATACTTGAGGCACCAGGTGGAGGAGGAGCATACTGCATATATGGATGATATTGATCATACACATGTTCATATGGAGGAGGTCTATAGTTATGTTTTGTATAAGGACCACTTGGTATAGAGTCATGATGAGGAATAGAATATCTATTTTATCCATGTATACCATACTCTACATGCATTTCATGAATTTGTTCTAGTGTGTTGCCCCCAAATTTGACGCGGGGTTTCCTTGTGTCCAAATTTTGATCATGCCTTTGGATATCCAATTGCTTTGGTGGTTGATCCTTAGCATTGGTATGTGATTGAGTATACTTTTCTGCATAAGACTTCCATAATGGTCTACGAAGGTGAGTATCATATGCTTGACCATGTGTGTATGGGACCTTTGGTTTTTGAAACAAAGATGATGGTGATTTAGGCACAAGATGTGGCCCTCTAGTGCCTCCACTATTAGGCCTCCTTTGATCCATGTTGAGTTGAGGTTGTTGCAAAGGTCGATTTTCCATTATTTGAGACATTTAAAAATCATGAGGAATCTTGGCTCCACTTTGTGCCATCACTTGTAAGAAGTGTTGTATATCTCTCCTCATTATTTCCTCAACCAATCAATTGAAACAGGGATCCATAATGGAGTCTTCCACTTCTGCTAAATGTACTGAAATATTGTCCATATTGTCATTGTGTGTGTCATTGTTGTTTGTAGTGTCCATGTTTTCAATATTTGGAATGTTTCTATAAGCATCCATGTCAGGTAATGCAGTATGATCAGAATTGAAAAAGATATCATTGTCATACTCATAAGTACTCATGTTTGCAGACTCTTGAGCCTCTTTAGTTTCTCTCCTAGATTTTTGGGAACGAGTTTCAACCATGAAATAGGTATTGACCAAGATATGTGAGACTAGATGAAAATGGAAAGAGTATGGAAGACCAAGAGTTGGATGGAATGTAAATGAATATGAGGTTTGCATGCAATGTCCAAAGTGTAAGACCAAGTATGTATGTAGTAGAGTAGGTGTGACTTACAAAGAGATGATAGGTTCTCTTGATGAGGTAAGTTGACCTTGACTCTAAGTAAGACCAAATGAGACCCAAAGGTGATAGACCTTGATGAGGGACCACTTAGCAAAATGTTGCTGTATGTAGTGTGTTGAAAAAGTATGACAAGGACAAGCAAGTGACCTTTTGACTCAAGTTTAGACAAATGTGAATGTAATGCAAGATGTAAAGCAATGATGGACTTTTTGAGACCCAAGGATAGGTTGAATGCTAGATGAAAACCTAGAGAGATACCTAGGAAGCTCAATAAGTTTGAAACTGATTGTTCTTGTTTGCTGAATTATGAAAGTTTTCAATCCTGGACACAAACATGCTTGTACACTTCACAAACGCGCCTAAGTGACACAGATGTGTTTCTGAGATGTTGTAAATGCAATGTTTCTCAAAAGATATAGACGCGTTTCTTCCCTTCATAGACGTGGTTAGATGACATAGGCGCTATTCTGTCAGACACAGATGCATTTCTGCAAACTGAGTGCAATTTTTCTAATCTGTGAAGTTGTTTGTTGTGACCCAATCTGAACGTTTGACTGTTTTTCATGATAAGAGGACACAGTGTTGATGAAGACTCAATGTTTGTGGGTTTTAGACTCAAAATGACTCAAAGAAAAGTGTGTTGTTTGATGTAAAAATTATTTTGCATACACTTGAAGACACAAAAGACACAATGTTTTTGATGTTTGGTCTTGAATGTTTGATTGTTCAAAATAAGACAAGCACAATTCTTATGGCTGGCCAAGACAATAGTTGTTGATCCCACATGGAGTTTCCCCCGAGGCTACTCTATTCAGAGCAGATACTTAGATGCTTGACCCCACTGGCTCCACCCTCGACACTCACTTCTCAGGGTAGCCAAGTATCAGTCCCCACGAAAACTCCTCGTGGTGAACTTTGTATCTCTACTAAGAATCATATGTGTGTGGGCCTCTACTAGAGGTCCGACCTCCTGCCCCAACAACTAGAAGGATTTTGGCTTCTAAAACAAAAAGGTGCTAGTAAGGGCATCCGCTCGTGTGGCCATACATGCGGCACTTTCAGCTCTGTAAATACAGAAGGCTCCCAGCCGGTAGGGGTTACACCCTACAAATGATCAAATAAATTTGATCAAACGGGTTTATGGGGACACATAGTGTCGCTATGAACTAATCAGCACATGTTACCCATGGTTTTCACCATGAATACAATTGTTTATAGTGGTTCAAAAGAGGTGGGTTTTCCTCGCTACCACTTGGGTCATTCTCTCCTCACTAGTAGTCCTAATGACCACACAAGGAGATAGGCCATCTAAAGATGAAACAAAAAGAGCCTATTGCCCAAGACACAAAAGACATTGGTTCAATTTTAGTGCACCAATTGAAGTGTTTGCTAGCCTATGAAAACAAGGCACACAATAAAGATCAAAAACCCTTGCCAAGGTCCTGCAACAAAGATCTATTAGTAGTTTGGATTGTTTCAAATGATCACCCCTTCCTATAAGCACAAAAGTTAGGTAAATTTTAGATCCAAAAGACTTTGTGAAATAGGGGCCTTTGACAAAACGATTTTTCTTTCAAGACAAGCTGCACCAATTTTGTTAGCTAGATCTAAAAATGTTAGCTTAATATAAACCAGATCTGAAATCCAAATGACGAAAAACCGAATCAACAAAACCAAAAGATGAACATGAATGCAGTTATTAGTGACAGAAATGCTATCTAATATGCAAACGCGCCTAGATCTGACACAGACGTGGCTCCAGAACACGGACACGGCCTACGAACACAGACGTGCCTAGATGGGTCACAGACGCGATTTGGGAACACAAATGCATTTCCTGGAATCTGCAAAAAAATAAAATGATGTCGAAGGCACAGACACGAATCCAGATGTCACAGACGTGACAAAAAATAAAAAACATGATATGAAAGTGCGCAAACGCAAAGATGTCGAAATGTTTTTTGAAAATGTCAGATTTGTAACTTCAAAAACACAAAATCTGCAACAAAGATGTTATAATGCAAAAGGGACAAGGGTCCCACCGGGTGTGCCAAAATGTATATGGTGAAAATGGATACAACAATATTGAAAGACTAAATGAATTCAACCATAAAACCCTAGCCTAACAATCAACAAAGATCCACCATAACATATGAAGATTACCTAAGACAATGCAAATCAAATGAAATCACAAAGATTATACCATCACATGTCCAATGGGGTTTGGATCTCCATTCTTCCTATCTCCATTGATCTTGCTTGATATATTTTCTCTCAGATTTTATATGTGCACAAGAGCTCAACAAAGAACGGAAATGTGGTTGCAAGTAGGCTTGATCGCATATGAAAGTTCGAATGCTAGAATACTTGATTAGAATGTATAGGTGATTAGGGTTGATAATGAAGGAACCATCTCCTTATATAGAAGACACTATATGAAATGGAGGGATAAGATTGAGAGGTGTAAAAGATAAATGGTCGGCTATGATTAGAGCGTAGGTAGAGGAAATAATAAAATAATGAGAGGGTAGGTAGTGTAAGAATTAAGAGATGAATGACATGTGTCATGGGTAGAAAAGGTTAATGAATTAATTAAATAAATAAAGATTCATTTAATTAATAGAGGAAGTGGGATCAATTAAATAAATAAAAGTATTTATTTAATTTAGAAAAAGGATAATTTAAATAAATAAATGTATTTATTTAAATGAGAAATAAGGCTAGAAGAGGATAAATGAATTAATTAAATAAATAAAGATTTATTTAATTAATAGAAGAATTAGGCTAAGATAATTAAATAAATAAAGATATTTATTTAATTAGACAGGACAATTTTAGGTGTCTACAGTACCATAGGACAACATTTCTTCTCTAAATAGGCCTTAGTCTTATCTCGCGTTGTTAGAAAACTGCATGATACTACTCGCAGGATAATACTTCTCTTTGCGTGATGCTTTAATCTTATCCCATGCGAGCAAGAACCGCTGGGAAAAACTCGCGGGATAAAATCCTTTGCACTCCTATGAAACATTTCTTATCTTGCACAACAAGGATATTAGGGCAGGCACTTAAGTGAATTTTAGGGCACATGGAGACCTTAATGGGCAAAGTGGTCATGCGATGGGGCCTTCCTAGGGGAAATTATAACTAAGCTTTGGTTATTGGCTGAAAAATATAACCTTTGAGAGACATACATTATAGGTAACTGACCTAATAGAAAGACTTAAACACGTGGGGCCAGTAAACCTACGATAAAGAACCATCCCAATCATGACTTAAAAATAGACATCGGCGAATGCAAGTCAACTACAAAATATAACATAAGCCGAAAGAACAACATGGAGAACCTAGCAAAATAAAAATCCTACAAAAACCCTAAACCCTAGGATTATTATTACAAGAGAGGCATATCAAAAGCCAAAATTCAGCACTTCCAATAGTGGCTCTAGCTCAGGAATGCATACCCCTTGCGAGCATGGCAAGATCCCAGATCTCTAGGCAGCAGACCAGGGTGCCTACTACATTGGGCGTAGAGTCAAAAAAGGTCTTCTATGCTCGAAATGATTGTTGCTTGAGGATCAAATCACATATGATGGCCCAAGGCCACCTAAAAAGATCATCAAATTCTTACCCCTATCATATGCATTCTTCTCCTTGGATTGCACTTAAGCCAATCTGAAAGTATAGCTGGGATGCCATTGATCAAGCTTGGAATTTCTTACCAAACTACCGTACTGAAAACTATCATTCCACCCACTGTCATTAAATATCTGAAACCTGTGCAATGACCAAAAATTTAAATCACTGTGTGACAACATGTGTCATGCCCACCAAAAAATATACCAACACGCTACCCATAACACATATCATGGTTAAAATCACTCTCACACATTGTAAAAACATCACTCAACTGAGAAAACAAAGGCTCATGATCTGGCACACAATTGAGAATATAGATCTCATTAAAATCAGTAGCTTGCTTATTATAAGAGGAGCTCTCAAAAGAACTCAGCTTCAAACCATATACATTAGGAAAAATTTTATCAAGAAAAGAAAAAGGATCACTTATGACCCTTTCATGCAACTGCAAATCATGAAGCTGATAAGAAACTTCAGCTTCCAATTCCGAGTCCCATTTGATGTCATTCATATCAACAACTTGGATGCATGCTGGATCAACACATTCACTTCTACATGATCCCTCACATGCACGCACCTTGTCTTCCCACTCATATGAGATCTTATCATCATGGGATTCAACACACTAGGTTGGGGGTTTTCATCTATTTTTTAAATTGGATTCATCAAAATACTCTCCCAGCCCATCACGACTTTGTGATAGTTTTGTAAAGAACTGAGAGGGGGCGAGGTGAATCAATGACACCAAAAACAATACTACTTTAAACACTGACCGGTAGATATACTTAACAAGTTTGTTAAATAGTATGCATGCAATCCAAAATGATATAAAAGCATACACAATAAGTAAAACATCCACCATACCACAAGTGTTTAAAAGGTGAGATGGGACTCACAAGTTAACTATCTGCAGTAATAGATAACTGACCGGTTAAGGTTTACAAAAAGTTGCTCTGCTAGGAGCGAATCTTGTTAGAGATCCCAAAGCTTAGTTAAAAGCTATACCCTGTTAAAGGTAGTACCCTGTTAGGAGTAACCTCGGTAGAGGATTTATAAATCCAAAACAATGGATCACCTGGTTAGAGGATTTGTAAAATGAAGCTTGTTAGATCTTACCCGGTTAAGGGATTTGACTATTGTAGTGATTGGAAAACAACAAATGGTGTGATCTAGTAGTAGCACAAATTGCTTGAATAGATCCTCTTCTGCACACTCAAAACTTCATTACCAACATACTCTGCAACTTAACACTTCTTCCTTCGCATCAAATCATCACATATCATATCTCCTTCGCTCATAAAAAATAATTCATTGTGATGTCAATATATAGCCATTTAGATTTCATGTCAGCCTTGAGAAATCATATCACAATTTCCTAGGTGCAGTGTATTTGGTAAAACAATCATAACTCATCACAAAAATACCGCCAAAAATTGTTGGTTAGGATAACTCATCACATAATCAACAAATATTGATTGAAGTTAAAAAAACCGTTTGTCCTTCGATTCTCCTTGGATAATCTCTATTGGATCTTTAGGTTGATGTCAAGTTATGTATATCCATATACAAATATATACACACGAGTTGTCTCAATGCATATATTGGCTAGATATAAACCTTCTAGTATACCGGTTGCAATATAAATAACTTTGAAGTAACACCGGTAGACAATGTGAACATATGTGTGTGTATGTGTTACATCAATGACAACATATGAAGTAATTCATTACAATCATCATCAAGCCAACAATCTACCCTTTTGGCATTGACGGCAACACTTAGAATTTTTTTACAACAATACCACGAAGTATGCTTACAGAAATTGTACACATAAAGTACACATATACTTCTACTCCTACTCCCCCTTACTACATACAACATACAAAATTTTCACAACACACATACATATTTCTTCTCTCCCTTTGACAACAATGCCAAATTGAAAAGAAAAATACGTATATATATAGAAAAATTTGTATCAAAGTGTTTTACATATACAAAAAATTAAAATTCTGAATCAAGATGTATGCAGTGCAATCCTTAGAAAAATGTCACTAAAGTTACTCTTCAATTGAGAAAAAGCATGTTCCCATGTCTTCAGTAAGTTCTGGGTATGTACACAAAGATGGTGGTTAGAAAAGTGGACACCACCCAAAAAAAAAATGGAAAAACAAGCAGCGCGTACGCAGTTTTAAAATTTGAAATTCCCGTGTACGCGCTTAGGTTTGTTCTTCCTGAGCCCAGAGAAGATAGCGCATATGCGCTACTTTTAGGAAAATGAACATGTATGTGCTATGCCTAGGAAAATGAGCGCGTACACGCTGCTCATAAGAAAATGAGCACGTACACACTACTCATAAGAAAATATGCGTGCACGCACTAATAATCCAAATATAGCTGCGTATGCGGTGCCTGGTAAAACAAGTTTTTTAAAAAAACTGGGTCTCATTTACCCATGAATAGTGTGTTTTTTACTTCGTTTTTTTTTCATTTCCTCTCCTAAACTGCAAACGGGGTGCTAGATTTGTCCTCCAAGCTATGGATCAAGGTTAGTTTTTGTTTATTTTTGTCTTTCTTTCCCATTTGTTCAATTTATTTTACATTTTTAATTTAATTTCATTAATTTTGATTAGGTTTTTTCATTTTTTGTTTCAAAAACCAGATTCTTCTAATCCAGAAAAAGAACAACCAAATGCACCTCTTGAAAACCCACAAGAACAACCAAATGCACCTCTCGAAAACACACAAGAACAACCCCAATTCCTCCTTTTGATCGCACACCCAAAACACGGGAGCAATTAATTAATCAGTTAGGACAAAATACGTCTAAAATCAATAGACTGATTGTTAAATTGAAAACTTCTGAACTTGACCATCATCAAACCCTCACCACTAGCCTAGAAACATTAGCTAGTGGTGCCATAGTTGTTTCCACACAAATTACCAAATGGGGAAGCTTTAGGGATAGGTGTCATCAATTCTATGTCGATGGGCTATCATACGATGGAGTAAAAAACAAAAATATTACTAAACAACAAATATGTTCCCTTTTCATTGATCCCAAAACAGGTCAATCATTACCTCTTAATGCAAAGAGGTTTCCCATACATTGGTGTACCAATGTGCACATGAAGAATCTTTTTTGATAGAGGTGGTGGATGGTCTTTGATGATCCACCTTGTAATAATCATGAGGTGCCATTATATTTTTTGAGAAAAGTATGTTGTGAGTTTGTGCCAATGTGCGCCCAAACTATTTTGACATGAGAGAGTTCCATGGTAGTGGTGGTGGCTTTGCCCAAGATAGACCTGGAGACCATAGGTGATTACCCGTGGAGAGTCGCTGCCCCTTAGCACCCAAACCTAAGGTGCATGAGGCTGTCCCAATAGAGCTGAAAGAGTCGATGGAGCTACAAACTCTTTAGGTGGCCACAAAATTGACTAGTGCCATCATCGAACATGGGATGTCATTAGCACACCCTATTGTATTGGATGATGAGCCATTAGGTGGCGACAGAGAGCCCATCCAACATATGTGTGTTAGTTGCTCAGGGATATGCTTGGGGATAAATGATGCAGCCGGTGCAGATGGATCCTCATCTCATATGTGCATGATTTGTGGTTGTAGATGTCAGCCCCACACGGTTGAGGATTTCATGCTGACAGATGAGTTGATAGACATGATGTTTGCCCATGAGCCACAAACATAGGTGTGTTGATTTGAATTCATAGCATTTTATTTATCAGTCACTTTAAATTTGTAATTACATAAATGAATTTTTATTTATACATTGATTTAAATTGAGAGAAATAATATGCATTTCAGGATGCAGCAGTGGTATCCCATACTAGTCCCCCAGTTACTATAGATGCAACTTTGATGCTTGAGGTATAAATTTTGTAACATGTTAAAATATAAAAGTATAATTTGAATTAAAAAAACACAAGATATACTAACTATCTTTAATGCTTGGTCCAATTTTTGGTTTGTAGGTGTTGACAGGGGACGAAATATCCCAGATTGATGACATCATGCTCTCAGTGATCAATTTTGGCCTACAAGGCTATACGGTATCATATTTTGTACAACCCATTTTATGTATTGTTTTGATGGAATATGCAAGTCATTTCATTTTAGATTTTTAAAATTAAGTTTAATTTATTATCTGTACTAATATCTCATGTTAATTTTGTTTTTAAGGGTACCCCCTCCGCGTCTAGGGCTCGTCCTAAGAAAAAGAATTCCTTGAAGATGCCAAAACGTGGGAAGAAGGTAATTGAACACATTTTTAGTTGTACAATTGTTTGAAAATGTTGAAATCAAGTATTAGTTGGGTTTGTAGATTGATTAGTGTTTTTTGTCTATTTTACATGTACAATGACCATTGAGGTATGTGGATTTGTTGAATGCACCTGATTCGTCCATGGATCAAGAGAGGGTGGAGGTATGTATCTCTACTTTATTTTCTTGATTTCATGATTATATGCATGCGTACATGTGAACTTGTGATATATTATAATCTTATAATTTTTTCATACAGGAAATATCCATACCTATTTCATCAATGATGAACCCTCCTCCTTGCATTGGAGAAGCATCTCAAGATCCGGTACACTTTTGTTTGATATGTAAAATTCATTGTTTTTAACCTTCAATACTTATCATTATATTACTTGTATTTAATCTTTGAACATTTTTTGTATAGGTAATACCGACAGTTTCTACATCGATGGTGAGCCATCCTCAGTCCATTTGAGAAGCATCTCAAGCATAGGTACGCCATTCTTCTCTATATTATAGCTTTTAAGTTTTTTTGATATATTTATGTTAGTACATTGTATTAATTGTACATTTAATCTACAATAGACCCCTTCGCGATACGCCCATAACGTGAATCCATTTAAGTATGTCTTCAAGAAAACTCCTAAGAGTGACAAGGAGAGGAGAGAGAATACATTAGCTCCTACATCAACCGATGAGGTAATCTACATTTCAATTGCAAATGAATTAAAGTTAAATGCATAGTTATGTTGCTAATTGTGAACTATTTTCTACAAAAGAATTCTAACTTGGCTTTTGAATTGTGGTTTTGCAGCCATCCACAGAGATACGTACTGCATCGAAGAGGCTTGATTTTGATGATCCACCACAAGTTTAGGATCATATAGTGTTAGTTTTGGTCATAGAATGACCAATACATGTAGATATATTCTACATTTTTATTGTAGATCGATTTGGACATGGCATATGCCACATTTTTGTAATACTTGTATTGACTTGGAAGACATGCCTTTTTATATATATATAAATATCGATATTCGATCCAATAAATGTGTACTGAGTTCATTATTTTGTATTCGTTGTATTTTGTGGTTGTCCTTTTATAAATTGAAATGAATATTTGCATATATAATGAACAATATGAATATAAACAACAAAAATATATGATATAAAACATTGCAATCATGGAATATGATTTGATAAAATTTCTAAAATGTTGAATTAACCCTACAAAACTCCTTGTATTCAGTTCATTATTGTGTATTCGCTGTATTTAGTGGCTGCCCTTTTATAAATTTAAATGAATATTTTCATATGTAATCAGCAATATGAATATAAACAACAAAAATCGATAATATGAATATAAACAACAATATGTGTTTGGTGCAAGAGCACTCTCACGCTCGCAATGGTCAAATTTTGTTCGTTGTGTGCACAAACCGACATTCCGAGCACGTTCAGGTGGGCAGATTTACAATAGGCATACCCCTATCATGCATCCCAAAGAGCTGGAACATCGAGAGTCATACCGTACCGGTGCGATCTCTCAAGTTCCTTGAGTCCAAAAAATTGTCAAAATTTGATAGGCTTTTTCTTCAAATCTAGGACACATATGGTCAATCCTTTTGAACATGTGGGGTCGCGTGAGGCTCCTCTACAATGTCCTATCTCATTTTTTGATGAGTCAAAGCCATTTTCAATTGGTAGCATTTTTTCACCTACTGTAAAAATTGTCATTTGCATGCAATGCAAAGTTGCCAAATTGGCTAGAATTGATTCGGTTCATCATGTGCACAAATCGATGTCGTGAGAAAATTTGGGTGGGTAGGTTTATGCTAGGAATGCCCCTGTTGTACATCCCAAAGCATCGGAACGTCGAGAGTCATACCATACCGATGCGATCTCTCAAGTGCCCTAAGTCCAAAAAATGTCAAAATTTAATGGACTTTTTCTTCAAATCCAGGACACATATGGTTGATCCATTTGAACCCATAGGGTCGTGTGAGGCTCCTCTACAATTTACAATCCCAGGTTTTGATGATTCGGAGCCATTTTCAATTGGTAGCATTCTTTTACTTGATGCAAAAACCATTAGTTGCATGCAATGCAAAGTTGCCAAATTGGCTAGAATTGATTCGGTTCGTCGTGTGCACAAACTGAGGTTGTGAGCACATCTGGGTGGGAAATTTTACACTAGGCATGCCCCTATCATGCATCCCAAAGTGTTGAAACATCGAGAGTCATACCGTACGGGTGCGATCTCTCAATTGCCCTGAGTCCAAAAAATTGTCAAATTTTGATGAAATTTTTCTTCAAATCCAAGACACATATGGTCGATGTTAGGTCCCGGAGACAAATGAGAGGGGGGGGGGGGGGTGAATCATTTGTAAAATAAATTCAAACCAAAAATAACTTAACCAAACTTAATGCTTAATACCGGTAAACCAAAACTTTATGCCAGTAGACAGTTTATCATTTAATTGCAGTACCGGTAAAGATTAATGCATGAAAAAGAAAGATAATAACATCCACAACACATAACACCAATATTTGAACGTGGAAACCTTGTAAGGGGAAAAACCACAGAGGGAAACCTTACCCACAATCAGATGATACTACTATAGATAGTAAGTGTGTACAATATGGGTTCTGCACATGCAGAAAGGCCAAGCGCCTAGAGCTCACTGCTCAATCACAAATGAGAGTCACACTGACTACAATTGGATGATTAAATCCAATGATAATGTACTATTCAAAATAGCATCGCAATATGCTGGATTTAGTATCGGTTTAGCTCTGATATGCCTTCTTCAAACCTTCCTTCAATCTTGAATGATGTCTGCATGTATGGCTCTGCTGATATTCACATATACCGAATTACAATCTTTTTCTCAATCACATATTGATCTCACAAATGAGATCTTACATTTATACCATAACCTAAGACCAATTAAGTAGGTTGACTCACTAAAAGATATTACAATAAAATTAATTACAAATAAAACAATGTCCGATACATGATGTCGACTCAATGCATTTACAATAACAACAAACGCATCTTCTTGACGTGCCGTGCTGATCTAAAATAGATAAGCCTGTCGGTGTATATCCTGGACCTATTTGCCGGTAAAAACAAATATGCAAACTCGAATAAACCAATAAAAAAATCACTAAGATAAAGTGTTTGAATGATGTCTTTGACATAACCAAGTAGTCTTCAGGTCTTTCCAAGTGCTGGTGAACAATATATCCTGTCGGTGAACCGAATACCAATGGATGTGCATAAGTCACTTGCTTGCTGGTGAACATAACCAACTCTCCAAGTGCTGATAGGTATTGATAAGTGTTGACATCAATGACAAAACCATATCAACATATCCAAAATACCAACAGTCAATCCGTTTGAACCCGTGGGGTCGTGTGAGGCTCCTCTACAATGGCCTGTCTTGGTTTTTGATGAGTTGGAGCCATTTTCAATTGGTAGCATTTTTTTGCCTGCTACAAAAACTATCAGTTGCATGCAATCCAAAGTTGCCAGATTGGCTAGAATTGATTCAGTTCATCATGTCCACAAATCAACATCGTGAGCATGTCCAGGTGGGCAGGTTTACGCTAGGAATGCCCCTGTCATGCATCCCAAAGCACCGGAACGTCGAGAGTCATACCGTACCGGTGCGATCTCTCAAGTGCCCTGAGTCCAAAAAATTGTCAAAATTTGATGAACTTTTTCTTCAAATTTAGGACACATATGGTCGATTTGTTTGAACCCATAGGGTCGTGTGAGGCTCCTCTACAATGGACTATCTCATTTTTTAATGAGTCGGAGCCATTTTCAATTGGTAGCATTTTTTTGCCTGCTGCAAAAATCATCAGTTGCATGCAATGCAAAGTTGCCAGATTGGCTAGAATTGATTTGATTTGTCATGTGCACAAACTGACATCCCGAGCATGTCCAGGTGGGTATTTTTATGCTAGGCATGCCCTTGTCATGCATTCCAAAGCGTCAAAACATCAAGAGTCATACTGTACCGGTGTGATCTCTCAAGTGCCCTGAGTCCAAAAAATTATCAAAATTTGGCGGACTTTCTTCAAATCTAGGACACAAATGGTCGATCTCTTTGAACCCATGGGGTCATGTGAGGCTCCTCTATAATGGCCTATCTCGGTTTTTGATGAGGCGGAGTCATTTTTAATTGGTAGCATTTTTTTGCCTGTTGTAAAAACCGTCAGTTTTAATTGATTCGGTTCGTCGTGTGCACAAACCGACATCATGAGCGCATCCAGGTGGGCAGGTTTATGCTAGGAATGCCCTTGTCATGCATCCCAAAGCATTGGAACATCAAGACTCATACCATACCAGTGCGCTCCCAAGTGCCCTGAGTCCAAAAAATTATCAAAATTTGACAGACTTTTTCTTCAAATCCAGGACACATATGGTCAATCCATTTGAACCCATGGGGTCACATGAGGCTCCTCTAAAGTGGCTTGTCTCAGCTTTTGACTAGTCGGAGCCATTTTCAATTGGTAGCATTTTTTCGCCTGCTACAAAAATCGTCAGTTGCATGCAATGCAAAGTTGCTAGATTGGCTAGAATTGATTCGGTTTCATGTACACAAATCGACATCGCGAGTGCGTCTAGGTGGATAGGTTTATGCTAGGCATGCCTCTATTATGCATCCCAAAGTGCTAGAATGTTGAGAGTCATACCGTACCGATGCAATGTAGAAGTTGCTTGACAACTTTTTTGTCAATTTTTTTGACAACAATGACAATTTTTGCTCAAATTGTATCTAGTCTCAATCTATGACCCCTATGACCTTGATAATGACTCAAATAATTCTCCATTATTATACAAGAATCAATAATTCTCATGATTGACCAGGGACACATCACATATACTCAAAACATAGTCACAAAACATTGACACACAAAATAGTCACAAAACATTGTCACATATTATTCAAAAATTTGCCTCTAAATATGGTCAAATTATCTCTTGGCTATTTGATTATACAAAAAAATGTCTTAAAAATCATCTCATGGGCTTTTATACAAAATTTGGCATTACAATATGTGTGATTCAACTCATCGCCATTTTAATATACAAATCATCTCATGGGCTTTTATACAAAATTTGGCATTACAATATGTGCGATTCAGCTCATCGCCATTTTAATATATAAAATTTGGCATGTACATATGTACAAATCAGCTCATTGCCATTTAAATATACAAAATTATGCCCCTAAACTTGTAAAACTTAGCTCATGGGCATTTATATATACAAAAAATGAATATAGAATAATTTGTCGATGATTTATACAAAATTCTCAAAATCATTCCACTCTGAACCATAGAATCAATCAAGTGAGCCTTCAGGATCGACTCTAACCCGTATTGTGTCAAGTATTGCCTCGTGGTCAGATTCATGAACTTTCCATAAAATCTTGTTATGAGGTCTACTACGATACTTCATCAAATGAATATTTGTTGCAACAACAAGGTTAGAGAAATGAAGAATATGTCTATGTGTTTCAAAGTCCTCGAACAACCAAACATCAGAATTCTTGATAGGGTATCTCTAAAGCCATGTTCCTGTCACGATAACAGACCCTATTGGGTACTCAATACCCTCTCCATCAATGATTGTGGTTGTCAATTTTCTTTTAGGCTCAACACAACGACACAAATAGTAATCTGTTCCTGCTTCAATGTTCTCTTCTGCAACAACTGCATACACATGACCTGCATTTTATAAAGTGTTAATTAATACCAAAAATAAAGTATGATGTACAACAAAATGAACCAACAGGTCGGATACATGGTCAAAAAATCACCTTAATCCACTAGGTCGGATACATGGTCAAAATCCACTGATGTCTCCATCTGGCTCAATTGTAGTGCTTTGGGAATTTGATATTAATCAATGGGAACCAACAGTCTACAAGACCATTTGTCAACCCACTCTTGTGATTCACATTCTTCCCATAAATAATACATGCATGAAGAGCAAAAATATACCATCTATCTCATATAAATTACCAGTGAACTTGAATTTGAACTCATAAATGAGTGCATGTCACTCGATCCTGCAACTGTACAACAATCTAGATAGTTTTCAATGTTAGATTCAATGATCAACCAAAAATATCTATGAACCATTGACATACTTGGATTACCTGGACCCATCGTAGACTTACACCATCGCACAATTGTTTATGCATCTATCAACTCAGTACCACCTTCGTACTTCAATTCTTCCCTAGCTAGGGCTCTTTTCACACGTGCTCCTGCACCATCGTGCTCTCCCTTACCATGTCTAGCCTTAGTGAAATTCTAAAAATGTTGTACACCGCTTGTCATATGCATCCTTGTCAACCAATAAAACATCCTTGCATTCTTGAATTGTATGGTGCAATTATTTGACCATATTAAGTGTCGGATGTATCGTGTGTTCCTTTCCCTTAAACTATCATAGAAAACTTTAAAGCATCCTTGTACAAAATTTGATGAATGAGTATGATGATCACTTATGTAGAAGTGATACTCTCTTACAACCTTTCTATCCTGCTCTGTGCTATCATCTGCATCCATGAATGCTATGTGTACAAAAATAGAAACTTTTGTAGAGTGATGATACATGGATTGCACTTCATTTTGAGGTTGTGGTGTATAATTTTCATTGAAATCAACAATAGAGACAATGGTTCCAAGAGAAAATGTGTCCTTACATAACTTGAATTGCTCATCTAACCATCGAGCTTTATGTGTATGCATTATGTACTCATAAACTAGTTTCTCTTGAAACATTTTCATAAATTGAGCTACACATATATCATTTTTCACTAGCTCACATCTCTTCAAATCTTTTCCATCTTTAACTCCATATGTGACTATCTTGTATTTTCTGAAAGAAACTAGGTTCGTACCAATTTCATGTGTGCTCTCCAAATGTACTCATCTTGGTAAACATTGAAAACCACCACATATAGCACAAGAACCTTCCAAACAAGGCATCTTATAATAAATGCAACCATCATGTCTATTAAATAGCTCACTTGAAATAAATTATCTTATCGACTTAGGAGGTGCTTGCATATTACATTCCTGCAAAACATCGTTAGTGTGAAAAGTAGAACAAATATGATGAAAAATATCATAATGCATGGAAAATTCAATATGCAACCTACAACAACACGTGGTGCATACATGATTAATCTTAATATAAAAAGGTTTTGCCATTTCAAAATTTTTTTCAGAAATTCTTATTTGAGGAAACTTTTGAAGGAATCTTTCATAAGATTTAGTTTGAGTCATATCCAAATAGTGTTTGGCATGTGGCTCATGATTTGTAGACCCAATTCACCTTCTAACAACATCTCTTTGGTTGGGCAAAACTCTTGTGTTGTCATGCCAAAATGTTTCAATTAATGTTTGTAGTGCATCAACAACAAACTTGTCTTTGCATGGTAGTCTACCTGAGAATGCCCAAAGAGAATTATTGTTAGGTTCCTCTATATTTTCCCACCTCTTTAATGCTTTACTTATTCTTGTTCTACTAACGTTTAATGACTTACTTGTTTTTCTTATCAAACGATTCTTTTTTATTTTCTCGCTCATTATGGTTGATGTAATGACATGTCGAGTAGCATTAGAATCTTTAGTATGTGATTTTGGACCAATATCTTGATATGCATCAAATAGATTTCTCACAATAGTTCTTTCACTATTACTTTCAGATGATCTTAGGCCTATAATTTTCATTGTCTCTCTAAAATTCAAATTTTTAATTATTTGAACAATTAATTGACATCTTGCGGTTTGATTTAAGTTTTTAAAATAGTTTTGCCATATTATTTTAACCATTCTCCTACAAGTTCATTCATTCATTTTATTGGGCATTGACTTCAATATATTCTCATCAATGTCAATTAGATACTTTAGTTTCCTACGAATGATTCTAGGAGGTGTTAACATCGGTGAATTATGTACATTTAATTCATCAAGTAGAGAAGGTGTAATATGTTCATCATTTAATTGATTATTCAATGTCATGTCTTCTTCAATTGCATTAGGTTGAAATGGTAAATCAAATGTCTCTTCAATTGGATTAGGTGCATTATATTCATTTGGTAAATCGAATTGAGATTTTGAGGATGACATACCTTCTTCTCCCATTGTTCTTATGTCACGCAATTTCTTCATACGTTGCCTTTGTCTTTCCTTTTGAACCTCTTGTTGTTCCATCATTCCTTGCTTGTTCTTTCCCATGGTTGATATCGGTTGTCCTAAATAAAATCATATTACATATATATGTAAACAAAAGTTCATAAACAAACAAAAAACCATAAATATACATCTTATCACTATTTTTTGGAATCAAACTATTAAACAATCACAATACTATTGACAAAAACTAATAAGAACAACAATTCAATCATTTGAAATCATGCAAGAACAAAAAATTCACTTACTTCTATGTATAAAACTGTGATAGAAGTGCAGAAATAGTTCCAGTGGGGCCTTCAATGACCTCAAAAACTTCTTTTGAGACCGTTGAGGCTCTTGGGCAACTAAAACTATGTCTATAAACCGCATACGCATACGCGTTGCTAGTTCATAAAATGTTGACAAGCCCAATGGTATTATTTTTTCCCATTTTGGACTAATAAGTAGCGTGTACACGCTCCTAAGCCTAAAAAATGTTATCGCAGGGTAACGAATAATGGGATCAGTACCCCGTACACGCTTACAAGTAATGAGTATTGCGTACGCACTCCTTTGCCTTAAAAAAGTTATGGCAGGGCAGTGAACTAATAGTTTAAGTACCCCATACGCGCTATTGGTAGTAGAAAAGATGTGAATGAAAAGGGAGGGAGGGAGAGAGAGAGAGAGAGAGAGAGAGAGAGAGAGAGAGAGAGAGAGAGAGAGAGAGAGATTAGGGGGAGGGAGAGAGGAGGGGGGCGGAAGGGAAGGAGGGAGGGAGAGATGGAGAGAAGAGGGGGGAGGGTGGGTGAGAAGAAGGGGTATGGAGGAAGGGAGAGGGAGAGTGGGGAGGGAGAGGGAGAGAGAGGGAGAGGGAGAGAGAGAGAGGGAAGGAGGGAGGGAGAGGGAGAGAGAGGGAGAGAGAGAGAGGGGGGAGGGAAGGTAGAGAGAGGGAGAGAGGTAGAGGGAGGGAGAGAAGAGTGGGGAGGGAAGGAGGGAGAGGGAGAGAGAGGGAGAGGGAGAGAGAGAGGGGAGGAAGGAGAGGGAGAGAGAGAGGGAAGGAGGGAGAGGGAGAGAGAGGGAGAGACAAAGAGAGGGGGGAGGGAAGGTAGAGAGGGAGAGAGGTAGAGGGAGGGAGAGAGGGAGAGAAGAGGGTAGAGGGAAGGAGGGAGAGGGAGAGAGAAAGGACACAAGAAACCATATGACTGATCTCGATTGTGACTATAGGAATTACAGAAGAAGAGAAAGAGGGAGGGAGAGAAGAAGAGAAAGAGGGATGGGTTTGGATGAAGGGAGAAGGGGAGAGAGCGAGAGAGAGAGGGATGGGATATGGAGGAAGGGAGAAGGGGAGAGAGAGAGAGAGGGAGAGGGAGATAGGGAGAGAAGAAGGAGGGGGGAGGGAGGGAGAGGAAGAGATATCGAATCTAGGACATAATATGACCCTTAGAACATAATATGACCCCTAACAACATCTAAGGGGTCACATGACACTATATTATCTGTTAGCACATCATAGGACCTATAGCGACACCAAATGGTGTCCTAACGGGTCATAGAACACCATAGGACCCTTTAGAACACCATATGGTGTTGTTATGGGTCATTGGTGTCCCGAGGGGTCTTAAGGGGTCACAGGACACCATATGACCTCTTAGGAAACAATACAACCTCTAATGGAACCTAAGGGGTCATATGATGGGCTAATAAAATGATATATTAAATTTAAAGTTATGAATAGAACATCATACAATGAGACTCCAATCAAACAAACAATGAGGCTTCACTAAAAAGCAAGTGTAAGAGCTTGACCTAACCCTAAGAGTACTGCTTAAGTTCTAAAACATATGATGCTATTAAATTTGCAAGGTTATAAGACTGATCTTGATTGTGACTATAGGAATTACACACTTGATTTCTTTCATGGGTATGTACCATTCCAAGCTATTTGACAAGTGATGATCATCATATACTACCACTGCCATGCATACAACAAACTTTAATTTCTCTAGGTGACAGGCATTGTGTAACAACATGGGAACTCTCACATACCCACCACTATCATTCTACAGGACATCATCTATGTTACTCTCCCTCTTTCTCTTCCTATCTATTGTTTCCTTCTGAAAAACATATTGCAGGTACTCTGACTCATCATGTTGATTTGTTGACACTATTTTCCACATTTTCTCTACTCATTTAAAAAACATTCGAGAAGAATATTGCTGCAGGTTTCCTTGTTTGTCACGGTAATACACCCGTGGTTCAATTTCAAACCCTATTCCTCCTATTCAATATACACACACAAATCTATCAGTCATCGAGAATCCAAGCGAACAAACAACGAGCCTTTGCTAAAAAGCATGTGTAAGAGCTTGACCTAACCCTAAGAGTACTGCCTAAGTTCTAAAACATATGATTCTATTAAATTTGCAAGGTTATAAGACTAATCTCGATTGTGACTATAGGAATTACACACTTGATTTTTTTCATGGGTATGTACCGATCCAAGCTGTTTGACAAGTGATGATCATCATATACTACCACTGCCATGCATACAACAAACTTTAACTTCTTTAGGTGATAGGCGTTGTGTAACAACGTGGGAACTCTCACATACCCACCACTATCATTCTATAGGACATCATCTGTGTTACTCTCCCTCTTTCTCTTCCTACCTGTTTTTTCCTTTTGAAAAACATATTGTAGGTACTCTGACTCATCATGTTGCTTTGTTGACACTATTTTCCACATCTTCTCTACTCATTAAAAACACATTCGACAAGAATATTGTTGTAGGTTTCCTTGTTTGTCATGGTAATACACCCGTGGTTCAATTTCAAACCCTATTTCTCCTATTCAATATACACACACAAATCCATTAGTCAATTTTATTAGGAGAGCATACATGATAAAAATCAAAGAGGAAGTTGCAGACAAGAAATAAATTCACTTACTTCTATAGAAGTGCAGACATAGTTGCAATGGCATATGGAGGGAGGGAGGGAGAGAAGAAGAGAAAGAGGGATGGGGTATGGAGGAAGGGAGAAGGGGAGAGAGTAATAGAGAGAGGGATGGGGTATGGAGGAAGGGATAAGGGGAGAGAGGGAGGGATGGGGTATGGAGGAAGGGAGAAGGAGAGAGAGAGAGAGAGAGAGAGAGAGAGAGGCACCTTGTATGCATTTGAGAGGAGGAGACAATACACTTACATTTGTATATATATGTTTAATATATTATATATATACATATATTATATATTATATGTATATAAACATATTATATATACAATATCATATTATACACATATTATATATTACATATATTATATGTATATAAACATATTATATATTACATATATTATATGTATATACACATATTATATATAGAATATCATATTATACAATAGTGTGTACGTGTTGTTTATAGGAAAACAAGTGTGTACATGCTGCTTACACCATAAGTACCTCGTACGCGCTTTTTAAGCCATAAGTACCCCGTACGCGCTTTTGACTGTTTAGGCTTGGAAATAGGCCTAGATGACAAAGCTACAGTTTGGAAGTTTGATTTCCCTCCATTTCTCTCATTTTTGACATGTTTTATTTTATCAACTTGGTTTATCGACTTTGTCATCATCAGGTTTACACTTCATCAAGTGGGTATTTCTAAAATTACCACCATATTTTCACCCATCTTCTGAGCTTTCTAACCATATAATTTTTTTCAATTTGAACAACAATAACATATTATTATTGAATTTCTTTTACCAGTGTCTCCATAGTTCTCACAGACATAGGTGTACCATTTTTTGAATAACTTTTGATATACTTATCCAAATTTAAAAAAAAAAATATATTATTGTAGTGCACTTGATTCTTTACAATTTAAAAAAAATAAATTGTATTTTTGATTTGTTTAGTACAACTTATTCTTCGCGAATGAACAAGTACCTAATTTTCAGGATGTGTTCGATTGGAAAAATCGTAAAAAAAAAATACTCAACAAAAAAATACACATCTTCTAGTGCTCACTCTTAACTATCTTTCTGCCAAAGGATTTGTCAAAATACTAAATCTAACTATGACTTTTTTGATGCGCATGTCAAACACTATGTTATGTTTTAAAAAAAAAATCAGGGTCAGTTTTTCGTGTGTGAAATATTTGACCCCCTTAATCTTTTCCAATTTTGAAAAAGTTTAGTAGTTTGGAAACTAGATTTAGAGTACTACAATATTTGTTCTTTGATTATCTTCATATCTTGAGTGGATGACTTTCAAATTTTGCCTCCAAGTTCAATTTCACCTGATTTCAGAAAAAAAAAGTTTCCACTTATACCCCCCTTTTTGACCACCATCTTTGTGCACTTACCCTTCTCAGTGATCTCAATTGTGGTCATAATTTGAGTACACAACTCTTCCATTGAATCAAGTGTACATGTCTCTGGGGTAGCCAAAATTGCCTCTGCATTCTTGTAGGCTATTTGCAAGATGTCCACTTGGGGTCTAAGTAGATTCTTCAACTCCTTTAGGGATTAGATTCTTTTTGCTTTTTCAAAATCATAGGTATCTAATCTGTTTTGCAAAACATCCACAAATTTGTCAAAAGCAAAAATAGAATATTGTAATGGAACATATGCATTGCATATCTTCTCTAGCTCTTGCTCTATTTTAGTTTGCCTATTATTGATATCAAAATAAAAGAGTGAAACATTAGAAGTAGATGCAAGAATTTTCCCTCTTGTTTCAATAGCTTTTCTTAATAATTTTTTATTAAGAGATAGAGCAATTTTCCTAGTATCAATTTCTTTCATTAGCTACTCTCCACGCTTTTTCCTATAACTCTTTTCAGCATAAGTTTGCACTACTTCTTCTAGGGTCTTAAGTTGATCGAATGCATCAAAAACCAACTGACCAAGTTTTCCAGTTGACAAATTCCCTATAGAAGTTTCCGATAGTAGACTTGACAGAATATCCACATCATTTTGAATGGTTTCTGCTTCCATTCTCTTCTCTTTAAGTCTCTTCTTTTGTGCCCTAGATTGCATGATAGTTGCAATCTTCATCATTTCTGATGCACTCATATTATCAATTATAGGCCCTGAGATGCCTAATGAGTCATCATCATCTTCATTAGTCTATTGTATGTCTAATTTTTTTACCGGTTCATAAGATGTAACCTTATTAATCTTCTCTTTCTCCTGTTCTATCTCCATCTCCTATTCAGGAATCTATGTATCAAATTTTTCATCAGATTCCTTCTGAGTGGCCTGTGAAACTAGTGGGAGTTGGGGTTTCATTGATTGTTCTTTTTTCGGTGGAATATCCACTCCTGATTGAGTTGTCGGTATCTCAACTATAGTAACCTGAGTCTGAAATTGTCAATGGCTACATATCAGGTGCAGTAACATTTACAGATAGATCTATTGCTTCCTGAATATCATCAACAACTATGACTCGTTGGGAAGTAATGTCATCCTTCTTATTGATAGGATAGACAATATCAGCTTGCACAATTTCTTCCTCATCTATTTCTGGTAGATCAACAGTCTCTTGCTCATTTTTAAAAGAATGTATAAGATCTTGTATCCATTGGATATTACGAGCAATCTGGTGAGTCTCAATTTCAACAGGTTATACCTTTCCACTGAGTATCTTCAATCTTCTTGAGTTGAAAGCAAATTGGGCTTTGTACTGATCAAGCAATTTAATTAACTCATGCTTTGATAAATCAGAAAAATATTGCACAAATACATCATCAATAATTTCTTTTTCTTTCTTCACAACTTCCTCCCATTTGTTCAATAAAATAGAATATAAAGAATTAGAAATATCTTTTTCAAGATCATGAGGTAATCTATTGTAATGGTACAAATAATTGATTACCTTTTGAACAATATGTTCCTTCTGATCTTCATTGAATGAATCAAAATGATCTTTGACATTATCAAATCTGTTTCTCCCTAATGTCTTTACCATTCTCTGAAAATTAGTCTTAGGCTTGTAAGTTAAGACATTAATAGGCACAGTTTCCTTTGGTGCTTATTTCACTAGTTTGGTTGCTTTACCAGTTGATTTCATTTTCTTGGGTTCCTCCCTAGTATCAGTATTCTCAGATTATTCTTGGAGAATTAGTTTTTGACCTCTTTTCCTTGATGTAGTTTGCATCTTTACATATACTTTAGGTTCTGGTTCCTTTTTAGTTTGGACACTTCATGTCACTCTTGTGCTTTTTGTTACCAGAGGTGCTAGCTCAGCCTTCTTCCTCTTACCTTTACCAATTATGGTTGGAAGAATACTGGTTTTAGTTTTTGTAGTTTGAACTTCAACTGTATCTAGTCTTGTCTTTTTTGTCTACTAGAGATGCCAACAGATTATTGGCATAACCGATCAATAAGTCATTATTGACTTCATAGCTCATGTCTTCCATCTCTTCTTCTCTAGGCTCAATAGCCTCCATTAGACAGAAATCAGTGGTGACTATGAAAATATCCTTAGCAAATTTTTTCCCCACATCCTCAAGTAGCCTTACCCTCATCCTCATTTTCTTCTGAAATCCATTGCAGCAAAGGAGGTGTTCCTCACAGCCTTAATACTATTCTTAATCTGGACAGATATCGGTAGATCCTTATACCATTCAAGATCACCAATTCCCGGTAGGAAATTTTGGAAATAAAAAAATAAACCAATCAACAACTGACCAAATTTAAACTTTTGACTATTGTCCTTCTTGATAGATTGAAGATTCAACATTAATTGGCTCCTTATGGTCTCACATAGGTCATAATTAGCATTTTCAGCTATCATTTTATAAGCAGTATGCACTGTTGTAGATGGTACATTGTTCATTCTACTGGAATAGAATATTCAGTAGCCTATAACCATAGTTGCCAGTTTAACCACTGGCTCCCTAATGTTATTGATAGAAAAAGAATGCCCATCAGAGGTTGATGAGGTTAGAGTGTTTACTATCTCTTTTGAAATTTGCCTCAGCATAGGCACTTCACTGGGTGAACAAAAACCAGTTACTTCTTGAATAGACTCTTTGGTTATAGTGTGAGTCCTTTCCAAATACATGTTTTCCCCATGAACACAACTCAGAATAATTTAGATATGTTCCTCTTCAAAATCTTCAAGAAAATAAGCCGCATTATCAAAACCTCTCATAAACCCTAATATACTCGGGTTGAATCTTTCCATTTTTATTGCAAAGGGATTTCAACTGAGAATAGATCGACAATGATCCTAAATCCTTAATTTTATAATTAATGTAGCTAGACAAATATCCTTTCACTACAACTCCGTTAGGAACTTGAGATAAAGCATTATAAGACACAATCCATTCCGACTTCAGAACCTCCATAGGTTTTGATGTGATCATCAATTTCTCTATTTGCTTAGACAATGATGCCATTATAGATAAAATAGATTTGAAGCAGGATTTTTCAAAGAAATACCTTAGTTTACTCATGCTGCCATGGTTACCGATTGATTACTCAAGTGCACACCAGTTCAGTATTCACTAACCTTCAAATCAGCTTGTTCATGCAAATCATGATACAACTTCGACTAAAATCTTCTAACAATCCTTTCTTCACTCACTTATTCTTTTCAAGGGGTTTGGAAGTAGATTTACCACTATGCTCCCCTTAGCCATATTGAAAGGCTCAGTTCACCGGTGCAGGATTATCCACACTGGGTGAAGGATTAGTTTCTTCTGCAGGTATATCATCACTCTTCTTTTTCCATATTCGATTCATTTCTTCTCTGGTTTCCTCAATATTTACCTTTTTCTTTCCTTTTTGATCTTCAGAATGATTAACCAATTTTTTCTTTCTGGATCTACAAAATTTTGCCATGTGTCTCGGTTTATGACAATGATAGTAGGCCATTCTAGATGATCTCCAAGGTCTTGCATTGCCTCTTCCAGTTCCCCTTCTTCAATTCATAGCCACATGACCAAAGTTGTTACAAATGGTGCAAATGACATTAGTTACCTTTTCCATCTCAAATCGACTAAACCGGTTGATATAGGGTCTTTTCCAGTTCATGTTACCCCGGTTATCATAGTTTCTCATCCAGTTGCCATTAGGTCTTGGACTCATGTGCAATACTAGATTATTTGCTCCATATCAACATTCAACTGATCTATGTCCATGCTTTTTGCATGTGAAACAATGACCTTCAAATTTCGTGGACATATACCTAGTGTTTGTATTGTAGCTTGCATTTCCATTAGGTTTGTTTCTACACACATTTGTAGTATGACCAGGTTTACGACAAACAAAGCAAATAGGTTTAAAAAACCTTCTTACTGGTAGGCTTATTAGCCTTAGGAGCAGTTTTGTCCTTATGAATGTTTCTCTTTGTACCAGAAGATTCTCCTTTCTCAGATGTGTTAAAACCAAGTCTAGAGGTATCACCTTTCATCCTCTTTGATTTAATTTGTTCATCTAGCAAGGTAGAACTTTTGTTGAACTTTTCCAATTTCCCATGGGCTTTGGTGAGCTGTTTGGTAAGATCTTCATTATCTTTTGATAGAGTCTCTCTCAGAGATGATGCTCATGCTTATTCAAGATCTAGCTATAAGGTCTTTTTTTCTTCTCTCTCTACATGCCAATTCTCATGCAAAGTAGCACTCTCTCGCTTGATCTTGGCAATCTCATGATCTCTTTTTTTGATGAGATCTTTAGCTGTCATCCTTGCTTCCAGTTCCTAACTCATGCAAATAGTTAGGCTTTCTAGCTCTCTCCTCAGATTTAGCTTTTCACTATTTATTTTTTCATTTTCCTCAGCTAAAGCATCAATATTGGCCTTATCTGAAGAACTATTATCAGATATTTCCAATAGTTGTTTAGTTAGCTCTCTCCTTTTGACTTGAGAAGATTTCAGTTTGACCCTTAGGGTTTCAACCTCATTTCTACTAGCTTCAAGCTCTCTAGCCATCTCAAAGTAGCTCATATCCCCCATTGTGGCTTTAAGGTTTCCTTCCAAGCGATTAGGCTTTAAAGAAGTTAGTCTCTGATACTAATTGATGGACTTGTAAAGCACTGAGAGGGGGGGTGAATCAGTGACACGAAAAACAATACTTCTTTAAACACTGACCGATAGATATACTTAACAAGTTTGTTAAACACTATGCATGCAACCCAAAATGATATAAAAGAATCCACAATAAGTAAAACATCCACCATAACATAAGTGTTTATACATGGAAAACCCAAATGGGAAAAACCACGGTGAGATGGAACTCACAGGTTAACTATCTATAGTAATAGATAACTGACCGGTTAAGGTCGACAAAAAGTTGCTCTGCTAGGAGCGAATCCTATTAAAGATCCCAAAGCTTAGTTAAAATATATACCCTATTAAAGGTAGTACCTTGTTAGGAGTAACCTCGGTAGAGGATTTTTGAACCAAACTAATGGATCACCTGGTTAGAGGATTTGTACAATGAAGCTTGTTAGAGCTTACCTGGTTAAGGGATTTGACTGTTGTAGTGACTAGAAAACAACCGATGGTGTGATCTAGTAGTAGCACAAATTTCTTGAATAGATCCTCTTCTGCGCACTCAAAACTTCATTACCAACATACTCTACAACTTAACACTTCTGCCTTTGCATCAAATCATCACATATCATATCTCCTTCGCTCATACAAAATAATTCATTGTGATGTCAATATATAGACATTTAGATTTCATGTCGGCCTTGAGAAATCATATCACAATTTCCTAGGTGCAGTGTATCTTATCAAACAATCATAACTCATCACAAAAATACCACCAAAAATTGTCGGTTAGGATAATTCATCACAACCAGTGATAACTCATCACATAATCAATGAATGTCGATTGGAACAACAATACCCATTGGAGTTAAACATATAAACAATTTGTCCTTCGATGTTCCTTGGATAATCTTCACTGGATCTTCATGTTGATGTTGAGTTATGTATATCCATATACAAATATGTACACACCGGTTGTCTCCATGCATATACTGGTTAGATATAAACCTTCTAATATACCGGTTGGAATATAAATAACTTTGAAGTCACAATAGACAATATGAACATATGTGTGTATATGTGTTGCATCACTGATAACATATGAAGTAATTCATTACAATCATCATGAATCCAACACTTTGATCACAACGATCAAAATCCACTTCCCCTTCATGTGCACTATCACTCTCACAAAGACTTCCATCATTAGCATCCATACATATGCAGTTAAGAGAAAATACAATGTTGAAATCAAATAATCCCATGCACTCAAGCTCTCTGTCCTCTTTCACATCTGTTGGTTTGAGCATGAGAAGGATATTTATAGTAGGTGCATTACTTAATGTGTCATAAGAGAGAACCTCACCGTCAAAAATCAAATCAGTAGGGTACATAGATTGTTCACTTTTTTCTCATGTATACCTCAAGTACTCTGCTGCTAGAAATTTTGAGATCCCTTCACTGTTGATTGAAAAAGTGTATTGTTTCTCGCTCATGTGTCCCATACTATTGTATTCTTCAACTAAAAGCCCACTGGATTCATGAGAGCATATGTGTGTTATGTTATAGGAGATTGCATCTCCAACAACCTTCTCAAAATCATAGTCACCATTCGGAAAAGAATGCTAACCCTGTAAATGTTCATCTTCAACTTCATTTAGGTTGTCATAACATTCAATTTTAGGTTCATTCTCTTCAACCATCTGTTGTTCACACACATTGTATTCTTCATGTTGATCATGTGACTGATTTTCAACATCACAAGGAGCATTGATATCAACTTGTGCATTGCCATCACACTCTTTCTCAACCTTGTCATTATTAACATGCATGTTTTCATTACCAAGCTGCATCCTAGACTTGACATTCTCAAACATGTCAATCCATGCAATAATTTGATCCATACTAGTTGGTTTCAGAATCCTTGGCCAATGAACAACATTAAGTTCGTAGACTTGCAAAAATAAGTCTACCAATTCAGATTCTTGAAGCATGAATCTCATTGGGACACTTCGAAGTGCTTCTAAGAATCTAGATAGAAGCACATAAGGTTGCTAACCTAGTTGTCTTTCCATGTCCACCTGAGCGCTGACATACACCATTGGGCTCTCAACATAGAAGATTTGTTCTTGCGCTATTTGGGGCTGATAAATTTGATCATACTGCTGAAAAGTATAAGTTGGGACAGAAGTGACATATCCAACACTTGACATAGGTTGCTTTTGTGCATACATTGTATCCTCACACACTGGAGTATTCTAAAAAATAAGAGGCTTCTCCTAAATAATAGCACCATCACTGAATCTTTCCAAAAAAAAACTCTTGAAACACTCCCAAGATGGTATGCTCTGTGTTGCCAAAATTTCATACCAGTCATTTGCACCATCTTTCAATGACCTCACAAAGAACTTCATGTCTATATCTTCATTAAAAAACTAAAAGTCTTTAACAAAATTATTGAATGATTGAATATGGTGGGCTTCTTATTCAGATCCATGTGCATGAAACAATGACACTGGATCCTTAAACTCAATGGGGAAGGGATGTGGGTACCCTTCAATGTTGTTGAAACTCAAAGGTCTATACCTCTCAGGGATGAAAACCCTTCTAGGTTGACCTTCTTCAAGTTGTTGATTATTCATTATTCTTGGTACAACATAATGGCCATACACCTTGCTTGTCTTTACAAGCTTGTCATTCAAGCTTCACTGTTACACATTTCTTGACTCTCTATTAAAAAAAGGTCTTAAGTAAAAATAATACATAAAGAATACAAATCAAACTTAAAACCTCTTGAATGAACCCATTACAAAGATTGCATACTTCTTCTAATATAAGCATATGACTGAAATATAAAATTAATAAGTATGCAAATATGAAAATAAACTTTTTCCCTTTTACTTAGTGTTGTAACACTGAATAGGGAACTTTACAAAACTTTTAATTTTTTTATGGTTTGCAAAACTTCTTCAAAAGAAGAATACCTAGAAAAGTTATAGAAAATTCTCTCTTTATTTGGAATAAGAGATCCTTCATAGCTGGAGATCTTCATGCTTCATTATCAGGTTCTTTTCAAGATAGAGTCACCACCTCTATCTAGAGGAACAAATATTAGAACAATAGAAAGTTATTCAAACAACTTTATCATTCTTGATCTTCTCCATCAGCGGGCATTTGATTTTTCTTCACACAAGCTACTACAAGACACCTTCCAAGTTGAAAAACATGCAACGAGAGACTCATGGGAAGCCAACTAAGCTTTGACAAGATTTTCTTTTAAGACTGTCCCCAACAAAGTCACCATTTTGTTGGTTGTGGCTTAGATGGGGATGCCACTAGAATCTCTGTTATGTAACTTAACACATTATAGTTAACTAGAGGTTTATGAGGTTTTCCCAATAGAGATGTCTGATAAATATTTCACTCATTTACTCCCCAACGGAGTTTCCATTTTTTTGGTTCCCAAACCAATAGTCTCGAGTCTTAGAGGAATTTCCACTAACTCATTGACAAATTCGGGGAGGGATTTGGCCAACTTGACAAGACTCAATCACAAAAATGAGATCTCCTTTGCTTTTGGCTTTGCGAGACTAAAGTAGGCGAACCTATGCAATGTCCTCTAAATTTCAACTTCAAAACACTCTTGACATTACATGTTACAGCAGATCATCCCAATGAAAGATACTATGGAAGATGGATAAACTCTTGGTTATGGCTTTAACCTTAGTTTGCAAGCATCTAAGAACTCATTGAGGAGTGGAGGGATTTCTACACTAATCCTACTCCTAATGTAGAAAGAAATAAAAAAATAAAAGAGATTTTGATTTAAGGAATGGTTCTGAAAAACTAAAAACAACTCCATGAACAGTGCCTTGTATGGGTAGCAGAGTAAAATTCACAACATGCAGATTTAACATTCAAATAGGGAAACATGCAACCTGTGAGCTTGAAATGTTAGTGCATTACACCAACATTCTCCCTTTTGGTTTCACCAACAACCATAATAAAGAATCTCAGATATACACAAAACTATTTCTATACCTTGAAGAAGCAAATTAATCTCTTCCTTGAAGAGAAGCAAACAACAAGATATACACCTGAATTGCAGGGATAAAACAAAAGATCCTTGATCATTTTATTTCATAAAATAGAGCCTACATAAGAGAGACAACTACAAAAAAAAACTCTAAAACTATTTGTATTCAGGTTACAAAATCTTTGAAACATTAAGAAACTACAGACTGAAAGAAAACAAGTTTGTTGGCATTGTGTTGTCATTGATGTCAACCGGTATGGGATGACTACCGGCGTGAGAGATGTATGTGCAACACTGTCAAGAAGGAGTACAAGTTGATATATCTTGGATATCACCTTGTGTTGTAGAACACTGGTAAGGTAAGGAAGATGACCTTGGGGGCCACCGATACACAAGTTAGTGCCTAACTTGTAAGGATGAGTTGGGAAAGTGATCCGTATCGGTACAGTGCATCACCGGTAAGAAAAGGATATCAATTGGTAAGTAATGTGTTGACATGGAGAAGTCAGATCAACCAAGTGAATGGTTGTTAGCCTGCAAAGGTCAAGACTAGTGTATAGGTAGGATGGGCAAGGTGTTTGAGTGATTGTTTGTGATGAAGAGGCATAATGTTACCTAAATCACATCAACAATGGAGGAGAAGAATAAATGGGTGACCGATATGTTGTGAGGTTGCAGATCGACAGGACTCCCACCGGATGAAGATATAGTCATCATGAGAATAAATGACTGAAAGTGAAAGTTCCATCACTGGATGACATGTGCTTGTTTGAAGAAATGCTTCAAAAATAGGGAAGTCACATAAGTACACTACAGGATGCAGAAGACAAGGTGCCACTCCATGGGTAAATGGAACTTATCTCCAGGCATGCCTGGTGTGCATCATGATTATTTGAGATAAGAGAGAAGAGGTAAAGGAATGTTGAAATGTCGATACAGAAGGAATGTGATGTGTTTGTCATCTTGACAAACTGGTTGTGATATGGTCCTAGCTGATCAAGGAGAAGGAAAGGCTGAGTAGATGCAAACATAGGAAGTGGCCCGATTGAAGATGGTGTCTGGTGAAGGTTGATGACAGAGTGTGATCAAGAAGGTTTACCGGTATGTAAGTCCACCGGTAATATGTGCAAGGTGCAGATGTAGATGTCTTCCCACCTTGTGGGATTGAGAATGCTCAAGGGAGACATGTCTGACGATCTGTCAAGGTGTTCCACCGACAGTTCAACAGAGAGAAGACATGATGAGTTAACTAGTAGAGTGTGAGATACCGGTAGAGAAGAGAAACTGGTAGAAGTGTTTGGTCGGTGATCCTATCCGGACCAACATGAAGAGCCAAGCTAGTAGTTGGTCGACATGGATGCCACTTGGAGTCAAGGTGGCTAACTTGCATTTGGATAAAGATGGAATGTACATCGATAGGGTAGTTGCAGGGTTGGTCAACATTAATGGAAGGTCCCACAAATCATGGGACATGTTGTAGAGATGTTGCAGGGGTTTGAGGCTCAAGGTTTGGAGGACAACTATGAGCCAACTAAGAGTGATTGAGGAGATTGAGGAGGATTAAGGAAATAGTAGAACCAAATCTTGGTGTTTGACCAAGAGACCAGTCGATAGGGTAAAAAGAAGATCGCTAGAGATGGAAGGTGTGATATAGGAGGCGCGTAAATGGTAGAGTTGTGCAGCTGGCAGTCTGGAAGATCATATCAGACAGGATCTGATTGGGTTTGGTTTTCCTCAAGGATGGTGAAGAAACCTTAACCACCTAGAATTTGAATTGGCTTTCACTGGGAAAAATAGTCTATAAATATGAATGCAAAATACTTTGTTAGGTGTTGTTACTGAAGAGAAGAAATATATTGTGTTATTGCGAGGTGATTAAGTGTTGCTTCTGCATGTGAGAGAAAATCAGCCAAGTCCTTAGAGAGTATCTAAGACAAGAGGGAGAGTGAAGAGCAGAACCAGTAGTGGTTATACCGATAGAGCAAAAGTGAGGAGAGTTGCAGAGAAGGCAGATAGTAGACCGGTAGAGTTTAGCACTAGAAAAGTGCAGAGTAGTGAGGAGAAGATCTTGCAGAGAAGAAGAGCAGAAGAGGTGTACCAATAGGGCTTACCATCAAAAAAGTAGCAAGTGAAGAGCAGCAAGAGAAGTGAGTCGGTTTTGCAGAGAAGGTATATGAAATGGTTGCAAGATTCAGTTGTAACAAATAACTACTTTTGTACTTGAAGTTTACCTTAAGAACACTGAGTTGTAGCCTGGTGTAGGGGTTGGTGCTCCTTTGAGTTGTAGCCCATAAAGTCAGGGGTTGGTTCTCCTTGGGTTGGTGCCCTAAAATTTGTTAAGGTGTTTTCATTGTGAGGCTGGATTGGAGCATTAGTCTCCAGCAGCATTACTCACTGAGGTTTTTCCCATCTTAGGTTTTCCTCATATATATTGGTGTTATGTGATGTTCTTTGTGTGATTTCTCTTGTGTAGGTCTCCCCACTAACCGATAAGTCTGCATAGAGTTATATCTATTAACCGGTATGCTCACAGAGGATAGCAAGAGAGAAAATTTTGAGAGCCACTAATTCACCCCCCTCTTAGTGGTGCATTGTGTCTAACAACTGGTATCAGAGCATAGGTTCCCAGTTAGAAGAGTGTTCTCAATCTTGGGTAGACTCTGGCTCAAGGATACAATGGTTTGTCTAGTGTCAATCTCTACTCCTATATTTGATGGTTAAAACTTTTCTATTTGGAGTTGCAGAATGGAAGTCTTCCTATCATCTTTAGGGTTTGATGTATGGATGTCAGTAGTTGATGGTCTCCCTAGAAAGGTCAGTTTTCCTACTGGATCTATAGAAGAGAGAAGAAACCAGTGCAATGAAGAAGCCATGAAGGCTATATTCAGTGGAATCACCAGTGATGTCTCCTCATAGGTGGACAGATGCACAATGACAAAGAACTTATGGGAAAGATTGAAGAAGCTCTATGGAAATGAGACCACAATTACAGAACCAACATGTGAAGGAAGTGTGAGAAATGCATCTCATATTTATAAAGATGATGAAGATAGATCTGCTAGCAGCAACAATAGTGATGAAGAAGGAACCCACCTCTTCATGGATCAAGGATCAGAAGATGAAAGGCACACTTCTAAAAATGATCATGTAAAACACTCGTACCGACAAGATGTGTTTGGGAGTGATAGTGAAGGTGAAGAAGAAGAGGAAGTTGAGGTTAATCTTGAAGGAGAGCTTTTAAATGCACTTGAAGAACTCAGTAGAGTCAGAAGAGAGTACAAGCTATTCAAGAATGCTGCTATAGTAGAGCAGAACCGGCTGACAAAATGCCTTGAAGAATCTGAGAAATGCATCTTAGAGTTGAAGTCTCAGGAAGAGAACACCAAGGAGTGCCGGTGTGAAGATCTAGCCTCTCAGCTAGAAATAAAAGACAAAGAATATCAGAGGCTGCTCGGAGAAATGAAGGTCCTCCAAAATGACCTTGAAGAATGTAAAGATGAGCTCAAAGTGAGAATCAGGGTTGATGGCAATAGCGATGCCTTGGACAAAATGTTGAAGAAGCAAAAGAATGCCAAGGATACTGAAGGACCTGGAAGTGGTTCCGGTGAATGTTCCACTAGCAAGAATGCTCCCCACAATGACATTCTATTTATCTCCTCAAATGGAGAAAAAAAAGGCCAGACCTTCCCAGTTAGAAATGCTCCTCGAAAGAAGGTTGACCTGACCACAACTAGTGAGAACTTGCAAACAAGAAAGAAGACTGATGTTTCAAGAAGAAGGAACAAAGTAGATCCGAAAGGTAAAGGGAAAATGGGAGAAGACATCTTCTCTGGAAGTAGGAAGATAAGGAAGCAGCGAAGAAGACCCTCTACCGGTAGAGGACAAAGAAATGCTACCACCCACAAGGGGAAGTAAGTGTGGGAGAAGAAGAGATCAGATGGAAGAGTTGCACATAATGGACAATCAAGGATCCATTCCCAAAGAAGAAGAAATGGAGATGCAAAATCGGTAAGATCTTCTCATGCATGGAAAAATAAATTTGTAAGTCATATGCCATCCTTTACTAGTTACTGCTTTGCATGTAATGCTTATGGCCATGGGGCAGAGGACTGTCAAAAGAGATCTAGAAATAATAATATAGGATCTCATGGACATCATGCATATGAGAAAAATGTATTTGTTGTCACTCAAATTGCACCCGTAATGCACAAGCTGAAAGCTCAAGCAACTTGGTGACACATTGGATAATTCTTAGCCCTGTGGGTTTCCTATAATGAGAATTAACCTCCAGATGAAGGGTTGGTTCCTTGTGAATAAATCTAAATCTTTACTAAGAAAAGGGATGGGTAATTTTTATTCAGAATTTTGTCATAAAACTGCATATGAGCTACAAGAATGTATTCTCTGCTAAAACCAGCCAGAGAATCATCAAGAACTAGAGAAGAAGATAAAAATTTGTTCCCTTTATACAAAAACCTTCTAAAAGGTAGAGGAAAGGATGACTCCAGAATGACTGAAGATGAACTCCCACTAAAAATATCTCTTCTAAAAACTGATCCTCTCGTAGAAATAAAAACCACCAAAATAGGCTCCAAAACATGCAAAAAGAACTCATGCAATTCAGTCCAAACTCTTAGTCAACTAAAGGTTGACCATATGGTGCTAAAAAACAATCCTTATTACTTCAATATCATGAGAAAGACTCATGCAGAATTTCTCGCAAGTTTAATCACCTGCATTAACTGGATGGCTTCTTCTTATTTTGCATGGATCGCAAACTACCTGATGACTTCTCTCATTTTGCATGGATCCCTGGACGCTACCTTGCCTGCCATCACTTTCAGCTTCTAACTGTAACTAGAATTGTTTTCTTCATTGGGTCATCAAGTTAGCGTTAAAACACTTATTCTGATGGCCGATGATACGCTCTCAACTGAATGCTTTCTTAGCAGGCCCCACTACTTGGTCACCTAATCGCAGCAAATAAACACCACGCATCTTCCAATTGCTGTATAGAGACCACCGCCAGATCTTCAGGAAACTATTCAATATTTATCTCTTCTGAGTTGCTCTCTTCATCTATTCCATGTGTCAACCTCTGGCTCACTCACGGGTCCACCTTGTCTTCCATCTGGACTACCATCTTAACCGCCACTGGACCTGGACCCACCTTGTCGCTAAGTCGCGATGATAATTGGGCGTGCAACTTTTCCTTGCACCTTAGTGACAGTCGTAGGATCTTTTGGACTTACATGAACCTTATCTCACCTGAACACTCACCCTACTAGCGGGCCCATCACATGTTACAGTATGACTTGCCTTTGGATCCAACTGGGTGCCACTTTAACTACCACGTCATCATTCGCCATGTTGCAGTGAGTATTCGACGATCATATTTTCATTGCGACATAGCAACGACTGTCATATCCTTCTTGATCACCATTGATCTTCCTTGATATGCTTGACCTTTAGCCTCTCTGAGTGGCTTTCTCTTATGCCACGGTGTCACCATGTGTCAGCCACTAGTTGGCTCCAGAAATCCACATCTTCGCCACTTGAACTTGCCACTAGACTTGGTCTGCCTTGGTTCTTCATCTACTCTCTATCCCGTGGCACATCCTCATTCGTTCTTAGTGCACCTGGATGACCACCTCTATTTCCACATCATTAGTCACCAAGTCACGGATGATATCCGTCAAGTATATTCATCATGTGGTATAGTGAAAGCCATTGATCTACCCTCAAACTGCTTGATCTTTAGCACCTTAGCTGCTCACCTTTTCTGCACGTTCTTTGTCACCAAGTCATGGAGATAACTAGCGAGCTTCTTTCTATAGCAGTATAGTGATAGCCCTTAGATATTTCACACTACCATTGATCTTCCTTGATATGCTTGACCTTTAGTCTCTTCCCGCCAGCCGGTCACAAAATTATGATGCCTTGAGATGCGCATGCATGCAGGGTCCACTGGGCGACGAGCAACTTCTTGTCAAAAGCTTGTAAGCTTTGACACTATAGTTATATGCGACTTTAGTTTTAAATACAAAAATGCTCCTCCCTGTGACTAATGTGGGATAAATGTTCTTCATGCTTTGCGACTGAAAATGCTTGGGAGTTCTCTAGCCTTTTAAAACCCTCTTTGGTGACCAAGTAAAAACTTTACACATACCAATTGCATTTTCTCTGAGTTCCTTTTGGCCTTTCATCAGCTACAGAGAGGATTCGACGATACACTTTCCAACATGAATTTGCTTGAAGGTTCTAATAGGCCACGCTATTTCATCTGCAATGGAGCATAATATCCCTATGATCTATAGGATGCTGAGCTCAACCCTCATGGGAGCCACATTTTAACCCACATGCTATCTTACTTTCCTGTATCTGCACATGAAGCAAACAAGTTAGACAAAAATAGTACATTTCTTCCTAGTTCATGATTTGATCTTTTCAAAATGAATGAATGCAAGGATTCATTAGGGCAATAAATTTGGAATATGCAAAATTTGGTAACAGTATCTAGTAGTAGATACATGCATGTCCCCTCTCCTGATTATGCAAATGTTGTTTGTCATAACTGCAATGGTTTTGGCTATAGAGAGTTTGAGTGCAGGAAGAGGAACCTGCAGTCACATGGTGGCCGGTATAACTATGCTCTATAGAAAGGTGAAAACAAAGCATATGGAAGGCAGACACCTGCATGGAACCAAAGGAGAAATGTCCCTGTAGGAGAAAGAGGCACACCGGTTCCAGTTGCTAGTCACAACAACATGACCAGGGGAAGATGGTCAAACTAGCATGTCAAGAGATTCCCGAATAATGAAGTTGGGATGGATGTTGTGTGATACTATAGCACTACTTCTAGGGGAAATGGAGAATCGGGAAGTGGAAGGACCCATCAGTAGAAGAAGGAAAGACCTGCTCCCAAGCTTGAAAATGAGAGGAAGAATGAGACCAAGCAGGTATGAAGAAAGAAGACCATGGACCGGTTCTGTGCACTCATTGCACAACTGATGTCTCCTAAGGCCTAAAGGAGATGCAGGACCTCAGGGGGAATAGTACATTGAACTTATCATTCACCCCTCAGTGATGAAGGCAACATTGAAGGACATACTATTGTCGGTATGAAGATGAAAATGAAAAAGATAAGTGTTTCTAGAGGCTTCCTTGACTACACACCTACATATGAATGATGGATCACTACTGATGTGTCTGTGCATGACAAGACAAAAATTGGAATCAGATACATGGTGACATGAGATGTCAGGAGTCACATGAAGGTACTCCGATAGTGATAATGGACCAGTACAAGAAAACTGGTATGTGCAGAATGTTACCGTTATGACTGCTAATAGGTACTTGCAGGTTATGTAAGACAATGAGGTTGAAGATGATTGCAATAGCCCCAGTAGCATGGAGTGAAGATATGTCTCAGGTGGTCTTGATGAAGACCTAAATGACATGAGTGGGCCTGGTTTCTGATCTTGCAATCTTGCATATCTTTGGGCTAACTAATGTAGAGAGGATGCCCACTCCTACCGGGTATGCTTATTCTTGATGTCTCTCTAGGAAATCTCTTGAACCATCCAATGGTTCCACACTATCCCAAACTTACAAAGGTTATAGGGTGCACCCTTAATGAACTTCCCAAGGTCCTTAAACTATGGTGACCACCTCTTGACTTGTGAGTGTTCAACACTCCTTAATTGAGACTCTCCTACTCAACACCTTCTCACGCCTTCACAAAGAGCCAACCCCCTCTACCTTAGGATATTATCTCATACATTCCAAACTCACATAGGGTTGATTTTATTTTGTTTAATAACCCTATCATTTCATCTAGGTCTTTGGAGATTACCATTTCCAAGCTTAAGGACCAATTTGTTCTTTTAGGACTACTAGGAGATGTAGTCCAATTAGCCCTACCGATGAGGTTTTTTGCACTTATTGTTGGTATTTTGGTATGGTTTTGTCATTGATGTCAACACCTACTAAAACTCTAGCACTTTGGAGATCCAACAACATTCACTGACAAGCAAGTGACTTTTGCACAGTCACCGGTATATGGTACACTGACAGGATATAATGATCACCGGCACTTGGAATAGCGTGGAAAACACTTGGTAATGTCGAAGACATCATTTTGACATCTTGTCTTGGAGAAATTGGTTATTGGTATATTCACATTTGCATATTTGCTATTACCGACAAATAGGTCCAGGGTATACACCGGTAGGTTTATCTTTTCTAGATCAGCATGGCACGCTTTGGAGATGATTAATTATTGTTGTAAATGCATTAAGCCGACATGTTCAATCGGTTATTGCATCGGAGATTGTTTTGTTTGTAAAATGTTTTATTGTAATATCTTGTAGAGCTGACCTACTAAAATTGGTCTTAGGTTATGGTATAAATGTAAGATCTTAATTGTAAGATCGGATATGGAATGCGAAAAGGAATTGTAAGAAGGTATATGCGAGATTAAGCAGAGCTATACACACAGACATCATTTGAAGGTGAAGCTAGGTTTTTGTGAAGACAATCAAAACTACACCAGTACTGAATCCAGCATATGAAGATGCTATTTTAAGCAGTACATTCTTATTGGATTTAACCATCCAATTGTAGTCAGTGTGACTCCCATTGAGCAGTGAGCTCCAGGCGCTTGGCCTTTCTACATGTGCAGACCCCATTTGTATACACTTACTATCTGCACTAGTATCATCTGATTGTGGGTAAGGTTTCCCACTGTGGTTTTTCCCCTTATAGGGTTTCCATGTACAAGTTCTGGTGTTATGTGTTGTGGATGACTTTGTTCTTTTTGTTTCATGCATTAAATCTTACCGGTATTGCAATTAACTGTTAAAACTGTCTACCGGCATATCAGACTAGTTTACCGCTATTAAGCATTAAGTTGGTTAAGTTGTTTTTGGTTTGAATTTACCAGACAACTGAGTCGCCCCCCCCTCTTAGTTGTCTCCGGGACCTAACAATTGGTATCAGAACCTAGTCCTCTTTTTGCAGAAGTTTAACAGCTTGAGGAGATCTAATGTCTAGCAACTATTTCAGGAAGGACAGTCCTAAACTTGATGGAACCAACTATGGGATATGGAAGATCAAGATGGAAACACATTTGAACTGCATTGGAAAAGATATCTAGGAGGTTACAAAGAATGGATATACTACTCCTACTACAAGTCAGCCTAATCCACCAAATCTTGCTAAGGATGAAGAAAATGATTGCAAGGAAAGAGAAGCACTTTTGAGTGCATTATCAGATCAACAAATTATGGGAACTATCAGATAGGTCTACTATTAAAGCTATTTGGGATCATTTGGAAACACTAAATGAAGGAGATTCCACAGTCAAAATTGCAAAACTTGAAAGCTTCCGGGTCAGGTATGAAAATCTGAAAATGGAAGAAGATGAAAGAATTTCTACTTTTATGGAAAGAGTAAATGAAATTGTTTTGGGTATTAAATGTTATGGAGGAACCTTGAGTGAAGATGAAATTGTTTCAAAAGTTTTAAGAGGATTGCCACTGACATATAAGATGAAAGTTACTGCTATAAATTAACTAAGAAATAAAACCGGTTTATGTGAATACAAAAGAGTAGATTGCAAACATTTTTACTAAACCTTTGCCTAAGGCAACTTTTGAATATCTCAGAGATCAGCTTGGGGTTATACCCCCACTAGTAGAGACTTAGACAGTTGATGTTTGTCATCAACTGGCAGAATTAATAGAGAAATCTTTTATTTTTGGCTTTGATGAGGAAGCTACTTATCAGGGGGAGTAGTTGGTATATTGAATTGGTTGATATTCTGTATATGAACTTGGTTTTGTTGTAACTTTGGCATTTGATGTCAAAGGGGAAGTGATATCTGTATGCGGGAAAAGTGGGTTGTTAGATTTTAAAATGTGAAAAATACATAAAATACCAATCCACACACACACACAGGACTTCTTGATGCAAGCTATGGAGTAACGATGCGTTACTCAGCTTCCCAAGGAGGGTCCCATGGTTCTCTATCTCACAATGTCCCTCAAACCAATGTTTTGCTCTCAGATTACTGAGCAAAATGGTTTAGGGATGGCAAATATGAGAACGAGAGAGATTTTTAACTGATTTTAGTATGAGATGTGTTATAAGCTAGATGAGATGCTAGAAATGCAACAGACTAAATGGTAAGATGACGAGGTTAGTATGAATACTATCCTAGCATACTATATTTAATCTATAATTGAACTAAAATGATAATGAACTTATTCTAAACATGCATATTCATGATTAATTCTGATCTAAAGAGAGGTTAAATGATGAGCATAAAATGATATGAAAGCTTGAAAGAATTTGAGCATAAGTGTGATGCTTCAAATTTGAAAGATGATTGTTAAGAATGGAGGAATGAGAGCTCTATTTATAGCACAAAAAGGGCAATGGATGGTCAAGATTGAAAGGTTTAATCAAGGGCCAAGTTTGAAAGTTGGGGATCCATGTGCACAATTGGCACCAATGAAATGATGACAAGTGTCAACACAGGATTGGGTTGAAAGAAGAGGTTGGAGGCATTAAAGGCCTGAGGAGACCTTATGGTTATCTAAAGGCTAAGGGTCAAGTCTAAGTTAGGTTTACCCACTGAATTAGGATCTAATCCAAGGATAAACCCTTGTGCAAATGATTAAGAGATAATCATGGTCAAAGCATTAATAACTTGATGAGACCCTTGGGTTGGATAGAGGTTGAGTCAAAACAAATGTTTTAACCATGTGGGAGGGTTTGAAATAACCATTAATGGTTATTGGAGACTTTGTGGATTAAGTGGTTGAAGGTTGGAAGCCTTCAATGGTTTTCAAAGACTTTAGGGTTTTTGGTGGTTGAAGGTTGAAAACCTTCAATGGTTATCCAAGACTTTGGGCCATTTGAGAAGTGACCTCCCTTTGCTTAGGGATGTGACAAAGTTTAGAGGGGGTTTAGGTTAATTAGAATTGGTTAGAAGATTCTAGAAGGGATTAGGAAGGGGTTTGGGATTTTGCAAATGGATGGGGGATAATAGGATTTAATTGAATTATTTGATTTTCATTCAATTTGGTTGTAATTAAATAAATTTGATTTATTCAATTTAGGATAACTATTTAATTAAATTTGAATTTAATTAAAAGTGGCTAGGGGGATTTAATTGAATAAAATGATTTATTCATTAAATAGATAT
Organism: Cryptomeria japonica; assembly: GCF_030272615.1. Lineage (NCBI taxonomy): Eukaryota > Viridiplantae > Streptophyta > Pinopsida > Cupressales > Cupressaceae > Cryptomeria > Cryptomeria japonica. Next base: position 745,789,862 of record NC_081414.1, on the reverse strand, counting down.
AGTGAATTTTATTTAAATAAATTGAATAATTTATTTAATAAAATAGAAGAATGTGGATAATTTAATTAAATAGAGAAATGAACATAAAATATTCATTTAGGAAGATGGTCATTTTTATATGTCTACATTTTGCCCCTCTTTGAAGTGACGTGTGTGCACATGTTAATTCAAAGAAAATGATGTGTTTTTGTGTTTTTATGATCAAATGCAATTTTTGTTGTGTCGCTCTTTGATTTGCAAGTCATGCCCCAGATTTGATGTGATGCCCCAGATTCGATATTTGATGTGATGCCCCCTCGGGAGATGAATCAATATTTTTTTGGTTGGAAAATTTCTGATTTAAATTGATGACGTTTGTATGATGTGTAGGATTTCATGCATGTAGTTAATGTGTAAATTGATTCATCTCCCGATAAATTACAAATGTGTTGGTATAGGGGAGACCACGATCGTATTACAGGCCCAGTTAGTTAACCCTAATTTCATTTTCCTCCTATAAAAGGGGAAAAGGGCTTGATTTGAATTCATTTGTGCTTGTTAACTTTGAAGAAAAGAGAATTTGCTCTGGAGAGAAAATGCCTATTCCGTATCACAGACACCGTTTCGAGCGCGTTCGGAGGTACCGGAGACCAGCCGCGCGTGGACCACCAGTAAGTCAACGTTTTTGACCCCCTTTTGATTTTTTATTTTGTCGTTTTTAGCTGTTTTTCGAATTTTAAAGTTTGGACTCATCGTTTTAGCGCGTCTAAGGCGCATAGTAGTGCATACGCAATGTGAAGTAGCGCATAGAAGCCATTTTAATTGATGCGTCCGAAATGATTTTGACAGCGCATAGGTCGTTTAGGTTAGCGCGTAGACGGAAAACAGCGCATGTAAAGCCAATGTTAGCGCGTAAGGGAAACAGGATAGCGCATCACTTTGACCTAGCGCATAGGACGCATAGAAGTTCGCAGGAAGCCGGAGGGTTAGCGCGTGATCATAACCTAGCGCATAGGGTTTAACAGGTAGCGCTTAGGCAGAGGGATTTAGCGCGTAGAACTAGTCTAGCGTATAGGATGAAAAGGAGAGCGCTTAGAGAGGACAGGTTAGTGCGTAGAAATATTCTAGCGCATAGGTTAGTTTAAGTAGCGCGTGAACACAGTCTAGCGCATAGGATAAATTGGATAGCGCACAGGTAGAAAAGGATAGCGCATGGATGGAATCTAGCGCATAAGAGAGATAGGTTAGCGCGTAGGACAAACAGCCTAGCGCGTGGGTCTTTTTTAGCGCATTTCATGTCTGTTTTAGCGCATCCAGGAAAAATTTGTGTTGTGGTCGATCTAAAATGTGGTGTTTTTGCGTGTCTGTCGTGTTTTTGATGCATGTATCCAATATGAGCATTTGTATAACTTGTTTTGATGTGAATGCTTTCAAGTTATGTATAGATATCAAGCTATTTGTGGGGATTAGAACATGATTTATTTGTGTTATCTGTTTTAAGTTCAAAATGCATATGAAAGCCTGAGTTGTTTTACAAGCCGGTATGGGTTGGAAACTTGAGTTGTGTTACAAGCTGATATGGGTGGGAAACTTGAGTTGTTTTACAAGTTTATGTGATTTTGGTACTTGAGTTGTTTTACAAGTTTTGATATGGTTTTTGAGAACTTGAGTTGTTTTACAAGTTGATATGAAATGATAGGTTTTTGAACTTGATGTAGATGAGCAAATTTGTGGCATGTTGTGGATGTAAGTTTTATTTTGATATCTTGTTGTTGAAGTGGAATCTGATATTGGATATGTTTTGTTTGTTGACAGGAGCGATTGGGGATCGTGCAGTCGAGGGAGAGATTCCCGAGACCATGGACACTGATACCACGTCTGTCACAGGCAGACCTGGACATTATTGAGAGGTGTGGATTGACCTCACTTTTAGACATGCCTCGGTTCACTGTGAACTGGGGACTCTTGACAGCACTAGCAGAGAGGTGGCATAGTGACACGAACACCTTCCATTTTGCTACTGGGGAGATGACCGTGACACCAGAGGACTGCTATCGTATCCTGCGTATTCCTGTGGTAGGGGCTATATTGCCCTATGAGCAGACAGAGGAGGGTGGCACAGAGGCACTGCGCCGGATTTTTCATGATGAGAGCGTCTGTGGGTATGAGATCCCGTGGCAGGAGTTCCTGGATCTGGATTATGCACCGCTGCCATCTGTATTGGCCGGATTTATTGGAGGATTCCTTTGTCCTGATCGCAGGTCAAAGGGATTTTCAGTGGGATGGGGGCTGGTTCTGGAGCAGATGGTCACACAGGGCCGGAGATTTGCATGGGGGTCAGCGATGCTGGCCCACCTCTACAGGAGCCTACATGAGGTGGTATACCTCGGATATAGCAGTTTATCAGCAGGGGTGACACTCTTACAGGTATGGTGCTAGGAGCACATTCCAGCAGCGAGGCCACTGGTAGACAGGGATAGGCCCGTGGGGGCAGCTTATGCATATGGTTATAGAGGCCTAGTTGTCCAGCGTAAGCTAGGCAAACTAGAGCACTGGAGGAGGGTTTTGGATGACATAGATACGGTCACCTGGAGATCGTACACAGGCTGCGAGGTATGGGCCGAGGATGGTATGGAGATGCCTTTTGTGTTCATGACGAGGTATCTGATCGGGAGGACTCCATTCGTCATTGAGCGATTTTTGGTTACCCGAGTTTTGAGGCAGTTTGGGAGACAGCAGGGGATTCCCCAGGGGACGTGCCTATATGCACGGCGGCAGCAGGATGTGGCCGATTGGGGGCTGACTATTGACAGTGCCGTTGCGATTGAGGAGTTTACTGGTTTGGCTGGGCAGATCTGGGACTATGCCCCAGAGATACAGGATGCTGGTATGACTGACGAGTTTGCTCGTTTATTTGCTGCTCGGGTTGTTGCTAGGATCTCAGATCCAGAGGAGATGAGACCGGTTTTTGATTCGGATGGAGAGGAGGGAGACGGGGGAGATGAGGGGGATGATGGGGATGATGGGGGTGATGGAGGGAGGAGGAGAGGGAGAGGTGTGCAGAGGGCGGTACGACAGGGCCGGATTGAGAGAGGGAGGGGAGGATTGGCCATTGGGGCTGGTAGAGAGGGCAGAGTTACAGAGGTATTAGCGGCAGTAGGAGGAGGAGAGGAGGAGGTGGGGAGACCAGTGCAGAGGAGGAGGATAGATATTCTTCCACCTCCTGTACCCAGGATAGGCCGAGTGGGGGGAGTGGCGCCAGCACAGGTACCGCTACGGGTTCGAGTGCCGGGACACATAGAGGACGCCCAGATCCGGACTCTTCAGATCACTGTGCAGCAGCTGCAGGCACAGATTTTGACTTATCAGAGGCAGATCTCTCAGTTGATCACTGAGAGAGATCCCGAGATGGAGCGGAAGGGGCGAGCAGAGGAGGCCTTGGCGACCGTACAGAGAGCTGCGGCGGGTGGTCCCTTGAGAGACACCCTGAGAGAGCTGACACGGAGTGTGCAGGAGGCTGCATATTACAGGCGGCATTATGAGGAGGCGGTGCCCAGAGAGCGGCGTGTAGAGAGCTTTGCGCAGTCGAGATCGAGTCGATCTCGAACTGCCGGGACACGATCGGAGAGCCGTGGAGTGACAGGGCCAGTGGGACAGGACCCTCCTGCCGATCCGGGTGCGAGTGTCTCAGGAGCCAGACAGGATCCTCCTAGAGATCCAGGAGCAGGTGCCTCAGGGGCTAGACCATCTCCATCAGGGGATAGTCATACTTGAGAGACATGGTCTCTATTGTATTTTGAGCAGTGTATTCTTTGTACCGGACACAGTTTCGACACATTCTGTAGATGTTGATCATTTTTTTGAGAGATATATATATAGAGCACCATTTTTGACCTATGTGATGTGTTTATGGATGTATGTTTTATGTGTGCTTCTTCCTTTTTATATGATGATGTAATGCTTATATACATGATGTAATGTATGATATATATGTATGTTTTTGTGTGTTTATGAGATGTATCTTGAAAATGAGATGTATGATGTTAATATGCCGCTTTATGTAAGATGATGTTAATATGCGGCTTTATGTAAGATGATGTGTAATGATGTAATAATGATAGAAGAGATAATAATGATATGCAACTTATGATAAAATGAGAGGCAACTAATTGTAAAATGATATGCAACTAATTGTAAAATGATATGCAACTAATTATGTTTGGATCATCTCTCATTCTGTATTTGCCATCCGATATAACCATTCATTTGCTTTCTTTGTAAATATCATCATTGAGCATTGATTTGTTTAGGATATGTTGAAAATTTATACAAGCATAATGGTATAATTGAACCATAATGACCTGAGTAAAATTTACATGATTTTTAATTTTGCAAGATAGCACAAGCGTCAAGGTATAATTGAACCAGGACGACCTGAGTGCGTATTGCGTAAACAGACAAGAGTAGATCATTTATAATGCGTGAAATGGGATCAAGCCTTCAGTGATATGGATCACGTCTCGAGGCAAATATTCACACAATACAAGTGATCGCCTCCCAAACAGAAGACTAAGAAAATGTTGGAAGTTTCCCATGATCTCTGGCTGTGAAGCTTTTGATGAGATAAGAAAAAGATTCCAATTTATTAAAAAGTTCAAAATGCAAAATAATCAAGACTTTAATGCAACATTGAGTACTTCAGAAAATCATCCATCCTTAAGTTTCTGGTGTATTGTTCGTGTTTGGTTGTTGTGATGTAGTGTAGTTGTGTTTGTTGGATGTCATATGTCTGAGTTTTGCAATAGTTGGCATGTCTTGAATGTTTGCAAGTTTTTGAACAGTCTAATGTCCCTAGATGAGTGTTTCTGCTGGATATGAGTATGTACAGTGATTTCCAAGCCATGGTAAAATGTGGTAGATGAATAACCCAGGATAGTGACTACGCTAAGTATGTCCTGGATAGATATATGCTAAGTGTCGGGCGATGGCCGAGAGTGTTTTGATGGATAAAATGGCATGGATATAGAGAAAGGAGCCGGCCTTTCACAAAGGCGTCTGTTTACCAGGTTTTCACCATTTGTTTTTATTGTACTTTGTATTTTAACTTATTCTGGAGTTTTGTATTTTTTTTTTTTGTTTGTTTGTTTTTGTCGTTTTCCGTGCACTAGGCTACTTTAAGTATAGTACTTCTTTAGATGAATGCTATTAGTTGGATCATCAAGCACATCTCCTTCAGAATTTGTTAGCTGATAGGCACCTGATCCATAGACTGAAATGATGACATAGGGACCCAACCAGTTAGGTTCAAATTTCCCTTTCTTGTCTCTATCTTGTTGGTTTCTTGGATTTTCTTTTAAGACTAGATCACCAACCTTGAAGTTACGAGGAATGACCTTATGATTGTAGCTCCGGCACATGTGTTGCTGATATGCTTTGAGATGAGTATAAGCATGTTGGCGTCTTTCATCTAATAGTTCCAATTCTTGCAGTCGATTGACCCGATATTCTTCATCTGGAATCAAACCTTTCAAAGAGACTCTAAGAGATGGAATTTCTACCTCCAAGGGTAAAATAGCCTCTGATCCATATACCAAGGAATATGGTGTTGCCCCTGTAGGTGTGCGGATGCTAGTCTTGTAGGCCCAAAGAGCTGGATTGAGTTGTATATGCCAATCTTTGGCTGCATCATTCACTGTTTTCTTAAGGATTTTTAGGATCGTTTTGTTAGATGCTTCTGCCTGACCATTTCCTTGTGGATAGTATGGTGTAGAAAATCGATGCTGGATTTTGAATTTTTCACATAGTTCCTGCACATCTTGGTTTTTGAAAGGTCGTCCATTATCTGTGACAATTGAACTTGGAATACCATATCTGCGGATCAAATAATTTAAGATAAAAGAAGCAATTTGTTTCCCAGTTACTGTGGTCATGGGAACTGCTTCAATCCATTTGGTAAAGTATTCTGTGGCAGTTATAATGAACTTGTGTCCATTTGAAGATGAAGGATGTATTTTGCCTACCAGATCTAATCCCCACTGACAAAAGGGCCAGGATGTGGTAAATGGTTGCAGTTCCTGTGCTGGTGCATGTATCAGATTGCCATGGATTTGGCATTTAGGACATTTCTTGGCGAAATGATATGAGTCTTTTTCCATGGTAGGCCAGTAGTATCCCATTCGTAGAAGCTTTTTAGCAAGAGTAGTGCCACTCAAATGTGTACCACAAATACCTTCGTGAAGCTCGTGTAAAGCTGAATCAGAATCATTACGATCAAGACAACGAAGAAGAGTACCATCTAGACCCCGACGATATAAGGTATCAGCGGTAAGGGTGTAACGGGCAGCTTGTCGGATAAAGTTACGTTTTTGGTTGCGGGATTGGTCAATGGGTAATATATTATGCTTGAGGTAGTCATATATTGGTCCATATAACGGAGAATCTGAACCGGTTAAGGCATATATAACATAAGATTCAGAATGGTCATAGGCGGGAGAGAACAGTTGCTCTACCAGGAACTCATAACGACTCTGTTGTTCTGGAATTTGTAGTAATGAAGCGATCGTAGCCATTGCATCGGCTGCTTTGTTATTTAACCTTGGTATTTGCTCAAAAGTGATGTGCACAAAATACTGTTTGAAATCATCCACCATCCGTTTGTAGGGTAGTAGCTTATCATCCTTTGTCTGATAGTTGTTGTTGATTTGATTGATGACCAATTGTGAGTCTCCATAGACTTTTAATTCTGTGATCTTCCATTCGACGGCCATTTTGATGCCTATGACCAATGCTTCATATTCAACCATATTATTTGTACATGGAAACATAAGCCTATATGATCTTGGCATAGTGTGTCCTTCAGGGGTGATGAATAGAATGCCGGCCCCTGAACCATGTTGGGTATAGGATCCATCAAAGTATAGGATCCATTGTTTGGAGGAAAGAGCAAAAACGTCCCTGTCTGGAAATTCAATGTCCATGATTTGTTTTCCTGGTAGCGGTGCTTCAGCCAGCTGATCTGCAATTGCTTGTCCCTTGATGGCGCGTCTTTCTATGTAGTGGATGTCAAATTCACTGAGAATCATAACCCATTTAGCCAATCGGCCTGTGAGAGCCGCCTTGCTGAGTAAATATTTGAGAGGATCAATTTTGGCTACTAGCTTGATAGTGTGTGCTAGCATATAATGTCGGAACTTTTGAGATGCAAAAGCAACTGTTAGGCAAGCCTTTTCAATGAATGTATAATTGAGCTCATATCCATTCAATGTTCTACTGATGTAATATATGGCGCGTTCCTTTCCTTGTTGATCTTCTTGTGCCAATAATGCCCCCAGTGAAACATCTGTCGTTGATATATACAATATAAGAGGCTTTCCTGTAATTGGTGGTACTAGAACCGGTGGATTCATCAGGTACTGTTTAATTTTGTAAAAGGATTCTGCACATTTAGTCTCCCATTTGAATGGCACATTTTTGTGTAACAGGTGGTTAAATGGCAGACTTTTATCTGCTAGTTGAGCGATGAATCATCTGATTGATTGAAGTCGTCCTTGGAGAGATCGAAGTTGACTGATATTCTTCGGTGGTGGCATATCCATGATGGCTTGTACCTTTGCTGGATCCACTTCAATACCTTTAGCTGAGACGATGTAACCTAGTAACTTGCCTGATGTAACCCCGAAGACACACTTTTTAGGGTTGAGTCGGACTTTGAATTTCTGCAATCGATCAAAGATCTTTGTTAGGATGCCAAGATGTTCAGCTCTGGTGAAAGATTTGGCTAGTAAATCATCCACATAGTCTTCCATAAATGTGTGCATCATATCATGGAATATGGTTGTCATTGCTCTTTGGTAAGTGGCTCCGGCATTCTTTAAGCCAAAAGGCATTACATTCCAACAGTATGTTCCCCAAGGATAGGTGAATGCTGTTTTGTCTTGATCTTCAGGAGCTATTTTGATTTGATTATAGCCTGAGAAACCGTCCATTAATGAGAGCATTGCATGGCCTGCTGTGAGATCTACAATTATATCAATACTTGGTAGAGGAAAGTCATCCTTTGGGCAAGCTTTATTGACATCTCTGAAGTTGGTGCATATTCTGATACTACCATCTGGTTTTGAGACTGGAACAATGTTAGAAATCCATTCTGCATAGTCAATAGGTCGGATGAATCCGACATCTAATAATTTCTTTAATTCCATTTTGACCATGAGTGCTATCTGTGGATTCATCTTTCGTAGTTTCTGCTTGACTGGCTTGACCCCTGCAGAGATGGACAAGTGATGCATGATTAGGTGTGGATCCACTCCAGGCATATCAGCATATGACCAGGCAAAGTTAATTTGCTGTCCTTTAAAGAAGATGATGAATGCCAATCTTTCCTCTTCGGTCAGAGATTCTGCAAGGTGAATGTTTCTGACTGCTTCAGTGGTACCAATGTTGATTGATTGAGTGGGCTCAATCAATATGGGTGATCGTTCATGAAAATGTTCAGGAAGAGTGTCAAGTCTCCCATCATTAGGTGCCTTAAAAAGGTTTTCACCCTCAGATGCGTCCTTTATTTTTACTTTTTTGGGATCTATTGCTGCCATTGACTGGTTGTCAGCATTAGATTCATTATTTGATTCATTTTTGCGACTGAGAGACTTGGCACTCCCTGAAGAACAGACGTCGTTATGCGGTTCACTGGTAGAGCCTATTTCGGGATTTATGGTACATAGGTAGTGGATAATAGATTCATCATCTGGAAAAATTGGGATATCATGAGTTTCAGGTTCAGTCCAGTCGATGAGATCAGGGAAGACAAGTGGTAAGGAATCATGGGGTGGGTCAAGTTCAGCTACTGTAAGTGTTAGAATAGAGTTATCATCGTGATGGGTCTTGTTTTTAAAGAAATTTAGGGTTTCATCGAGGTCTTCGATGGTATCATCTTCTACATAGACTTGTTTGTAATATTGCTGTTCGCTTTCCTGAACGTCATAGATATGTTGTGGTCCAAATTCAAGAGGTCTATCTTCTGCGTTATGTTCTTCTTGAGAAATGGATATGAAATCAGTATCATCGGGGATATTTGTAGTAGCGTCGGAGCAGGTACCCCATTCATATTCATTTGAATCGGTCTCATAGGCATCATCCCAAATTCTATCTGTGTTGTAGACAGGTATGTTGTACGGCGAAAATAAATCCTTGATGATAGATACTATTTTGACATTTTGTGTGGATTCTGTATCTGATCCATCCTCTACATTCTGGATTTGTTCATATATTGTGCTTCCTCGTGGAGGAATGATGGGTACTTGTGATGATAGGATTGGTTCTTGAGCCACTGGTGTGTGAATATGAGCCACTGCTGTAGATATGGCCTTCTTATGATTCAGAAGCTTTCCCTGATGTATCTTTTGATCTTGACGTTCTCTTACCTTACGGATTGTTTCTGCTGATTTAAAGAGAGCTTCCTGCCATGATTCTTCCTTGTATTTCTTCTTTTCTTTCCATTGAGGTTTTGTATTTGTATTTGGCGGCCTTTTTAATAGGAAAGTGAATGTAGAACCTAATCCTGCTTTATTTCTACTTGGTTGTGAAGGAAGATCTATAGGTTCAGTGACTCCTTCTTGGCGTTTCCCAATAGGTCCTTTACCGCCATATCCAATTTGTTTCATGATCAGGTAGCCTTTTCCATACAAGTGTGTTGGTAGAACAATGTCTAGAGCGGCCGCTCTATTAGCTTCTTCTTCATCTTTGTATAGCCAGTTAAGAACATCTTTATCTTCTGATTCATGTGCTAGAGTCCCCAATTGGATGAAGGTACCATTAAATTTAGTTATGGGCTGAGTTGCCTGATGTATTGATAGAGTAGGTAAACCATGTGATCTAGGTGATGTTGGCAATTTGGTTAAACACAAAGGCTCCATAGAGTATTCGCCCATGCCTTGGTCTTTGATTTGCATTTTCTGTTTGAAATCTCCCCATAAGGAGTTGGATTTTGCTAGTGGTAGATCAGGTGTCGAAGACTGTTGCTTTTCTCTGTTATAAGGAACCAAACTGTCTTGGGCTGCCCCATTGTATTGCAATGTTGAAATGGATTGTGATCAGCTGATATGGAGATTTCCTGTCCATCATAAGGAAATTTGACACACTGGTGGTATGTAGAAGGTACTGCTTGCATTTCATGTATCTAGGGTCGGCCTAGTAAGATATTATAAGTGAGATCAATATCTAAAACTTGACATATAGTATCCTTTTGCACTGGGCCTACTTGAATAGGTAATATCACTATTCCTTTAGAGGACCGTTCCTCATCATCATATGCTTTTATGGTAATCTTTTTACAAGGATCAATAGATTCTTCTGAGAAACCTAGTGCACGGATAAGCTTTAAAGTACATATATTAAGTCCGGCTCCTCCATCTATTAAGACTCTTTTGACACGGTGTTTGCAAACAATGACTTCAATATGTAGAGGAGTATTATGCGGATGACTCAATGAAGTATTATCATGCTCTGAGAAAGTGAGGTTATGAGACTCTGTCATGTGGGCCACCATAGCTTGGAATTTGTCTGTATCCAAATTTTGAGGTACATTTGTTTCTAAGAGCGCTTGCTCCAATATGTCTTTGTGTCTTGGAGATAGATTTAACAATTCCAGGATAGATATCTGAGCCGGAGTTTTTCGCAGTTGAGTAACTAAGTCGTAGTGGATCTTGGGTGTGGTGGTTGGGGGTGCAGTATGCCCCTTTAAGACATATTTCTGGGTCCGGGTTGTTACATTGACAGATTCATGATCACGTTTATCTCGAATGGTTATAACATTGACTTGATGGTCTTCAGCTGATATGTGATTGATTGTGTTGTTGTAGATGTGATTAATACGAGCTCCGCGGGTATCGTTTGAAGTTGATGCTCCATCTTTATAATTTGGTAAAGGATCTTTGAAGGCTTCGTGATCATTATTTGTTTTGAGACCATCCACTGTTAAGTCCCCTCGATCAATCATGTCTTGGATTATGTGTTTCAATCTCATGCACTCGTTTGTTCTATGCCCTTTGTTTCGATGAAAATCACAATAATGGGAATCATTCCACCAAGGTGGTTTGATCGGGGGTTCATAATTGTTTATTGGAGGTAAAGAAAGAACCTTGTTTGCTAACAGCTCTCTGAATGCGGACTCTAATGATTGGCCCAATGGTGTGAAAATACGCTTATGGAAATTGTTGGTGTTGTTGCGTGAATTGTTGTTAGGCCCTAGATTCAGATTTTTGTTTTGATTATCGTTGGCATTGTTGGTGTTGAGTTGTCCTTGAGTATTGTTGGGTGTATTGGGAGTAGCATTTTTAGGATTTTTCGTATTCTGAGTATTTCCTGATAAAGCAAGCACTGGCTGTTTAGATTTAGGATCATAGGATTCATTGTTGCCGTCATTTTTGTTTCGAGTCCAAAATCGAGTTTTGTCTAGATTGGTATTGTTTTGGTTATTGTAGTTTGATGAGTTCGTTCCTTCTTTGTAGAATTTGAGTGTTCCCTTTTTGACACAAGCTTCCTCTACTTGGATGCCATTTTCAATTAACTTGTCAAAAGATGGGATGCATTGAAGTTTGAGTCTGTAACTCATTTCTCCATTCAAGTTATCAATGAAGATTTCCATTTTCTCTCTTTTAGGAATATCGCGAGGATATCTTGATACCATGCGTCGCCAACGTTGAAGGAATAACATGAATGTTTCATTGTTCTTTTGTTTGGTGTTGCAGATATCTAACATGGTTATGGCATGTTGGATGTTGTAAGAATAATGGGTGATGAACTTGTTGACTAATTCGTCAAATGATCTAACAGGTGGTGTAATCTTGGATAACCATTCCATTGTTTGTCCTCCCAGGCTTCTTGGGAATAACCTCATCAGATACATGTCATTATGAGCAAATTCAAGACTCATAGTACAAAATTCTCGAACATGATCTCGAGGATCACCTTTCCCATCATATTTATCAAATTTAGGAATGTCTGAGTTTGGAGGAAAAGGTATCATGTTTAAGCTTCTGTCAAATGGATAAGGACAGATTTCGTTTATAGAATACCGCACTGTTGTCCCTTGTTGCATATCATGCATTTGTCTTTGCAACATTTGCATTTGTTGAGTAAGAGCAACCAAAGGCGTATTATCTTGCCGAGGGAAGAGTTCTTCCCTTGGATTTGTTCTCATTTGAAAAGGTGTAGCAAATGGTATGTGTTGTTCGGGGGTTTCGAACATAGGTACTCGCATTTCTGGTATATGTTGTTCTGGAATACGTTGTTCAGGTATGCGAGTCTCTTCTTCCCTTTGTTGTTCTTGATATGTGTATTGTTGAGATCCTGTTTGAAAGACATTTGCGTCGAAATCTTCAGGAATTTTGACACCTTTGCTTGTAAGCATAAGCAGATATTTTTCTTTGTCATTTTCCATGAGTTTTTCAATGAGTTTTTGGAATGAAGGATTTTCTTGGCATTCCTGAAGAATTGCATCAGTAATTTCAGGATCTTCTGAAGATGGAACTTCAAAAGGATTTGATAACCTGCGATTCATACTTGATTCCGCGGGTGTCTCGCTTTGTTTGTTTCGTTGAGAACGAGTGACAGGCATTTCAATAGAAACTTTCAGTGATGAAAGGAACAAAGTCCTCGTTGATGTTTTGCTCTGGTGTTGGTGGTTCTGGTCTAGGGGTGTTATATGTGATGCACTCGTCGGGCAGGAATGCTGGATTGATTTTTCCTCCGCGGTTTATCTTTTGATTAAAAGCAGACTTTTGACAGTATGCTCTTGTTTTCAAGGGTTCTTTGTCAAATTCGCTGGATTTGTTTTGGATATAACGTTTGACGTGATAAAGAAATACCCGATGGGATTTGAAGAGTTGACGATTGATGTATAAAAATTTATTTCTCTGGATGAATTTGGAAAAGCTTGGTTGCTGTTTCTTTAACGTGATGTTGCGATAGAAGTTCTTCTTTCTCAGAATAAGACGATTAGTCATGCATGAGTGATCAATGATTTCCTTTGATTGATTTGGACTCAGTTGATTCTTGTTTTGAAAATTTCAAATTTTACTTTATCAGAATGAAGGTTTAGCTATTCCTTCACGATAAAGTATGTCAAATGATATGGATAAGAGTTTCCCAATCTGGAAACTGAATTTGACAATTTGGAAAATTTCTAGACAAGTGTTTTTTTTGAGATGAGATCCGTAAGATATTTAAAGGATTGAATTGACACTGATGATGACAAGTTTCCGGATTATGATAGAAAAGACGTCCTCTAATGCTTGATTCGTTTTCAGATTTGGACAACCTTGTTTGACGCAAATTTGACTTGAAAAATAGTTTTATGGCTTGTTTCTGTCACTCTGGTTTGATGAAAAACGTGTTTTGATGAAAAAAATGTGTTTGAAATATTTTTGAGATTTTCAAAAATTTTGGTTTTTCCAACTCTCTGTTTTTCTCCTCTTTCTCACGCGCTAAAACAGTTGTCCGATGCGCTAGTAAATTCTCTAAATGCGCTTAAACTATTTATCTAGGCGCTACTCTGCCCCTGGTTACGCGCTAAACAATTGATTCTGGAAATTTTTGTGTGGTTGACTGTGAAATATGCACGCGCTAAACTGTATTTTCCACGCGCCGACTAATTTGGTTAATGCGCTAAAACAAAGATTCCACGCGCTAAGCTGTTTGTTCCACGCGCTAAAACAGACTTTTTTGAAATTTGCTGTGAAGTTTTTTGATAATTACGCGCTACACTGTGACTTTTAAGCGCTAACTGGTTTGGTTGATGCGCTAAAGCAGAGATCCTACGCGCTAAGATGTTCGTTACACGTGCTAAAACAGATTTTCTTGAATTTTGTTGTGAAGTTTTCGGAAAATTGACGCGCTACACTGTGATTTTGACACGCTAACTTGTTTGGTTTATGCGCTAAAGCAGAGATCCTACGCGCTAAGATGTTCGTTACACGCGCTAAAACAGATTTTCTTGAATTTTGTTGTGAAGTTTTCAGAAAATTGACGCGCTACACTGTGATGTCGACGCGCTAACTTGTTTGGTTCATGCGCTAAAACAGAGATCGCACGCGCTAAGATGCTCGTTATACGCGCTAAAATATTTGGTCTCTATTTTACTTTCAGTTGAAACGCTACTGTTTTTGTTGGACGCGCTATTTTGTTCTTCAGATGTGCTAAAATAACTGTTTGACGCGCTGATATGTTGTTCTTACGCGCTAAACTGCCTTGATTTTTCCTCTTGGTACTTTTGTGATGTTTTTGATTTTTGTTGAGAGAATTATCAAGTAGGATGGATGATTTTCTAAAATACAAAATGTAAACACGGCATACAAAGTATAATCATTTTACTTAATCTAACATAAAGTGTATGTTCTGTCGAGGATGTTTTCGAATCCCCAATGTTTTAACAGGTTGGATACAAGATAAATACTTCAGAAAGACTCTTTATTCAAGGGTCATAAGCAACATCATAGCTCACTAGTCTCGATACTCCGTCAGCTCAAACAGCCGTGTCACCCCCTAGAGGGCGCCCGTTTTTTTGCCTTTTGCCAGAAGTTAACCCAAAGTGAATTGCTTCACAGTTGAGTAGTTATCTTGGGAGATATATGGTGAGTAATCTTGTGGGCGGATTCTTCCCCACCCTTGCACTATGATGTTACAAATGTTTGGATACTGACTCAGCTCGAAGTTTCTAATGCTAAGGTTCTTAATCAGGCTTCCCGTTCGGCCGTCAGTGATAAACTCCCTCAGGAGGCTTCCCAACCTTTAGAACAAAGGCTTTACGTATCTCAAGGATACTGGGGGAAGGTTAATCGCTGCGCGCAACCGTTGAAAAGGACTTTCGTCACTTTCCACATTTGATTATAGTGGGTTGGAATTCTTGGCGTCAAAGCCGTTCCCCACTTAGGTCGTTCCCTTCACACCGGCCATAAACGGCTTTAAGAGTTGAGTGCAACTCCTTGGGAAGGCAGGCCTGCTAAAGGATTTATTGCTTGAATAAAAGAAAGCATAAGAGTGGTTTGGCTTTTTGGTCACCCAGTTAAGGGGAGAGCATATACCTTCCACTTTCGATACACGGCAGATAAGTTGTTCTTTTTAGCCTTCAAGACAATGGTTTGCTAACCTCTATTTGGAGATGTTGCTCCAATCAACATGGTGTTCTTTTTAATCCTTTATAGCAATGATTATTTAATCTATGGAAAATAGATCGTCAACAAAGCAAATTTCGATTTTTCGAGGTCAACGAAAGGAAAAACGTTTTGCTTGTAAAACAAATCTCCTCGCTTTTCCTGCAAGAAATTTGTTAAAAACCCTGCAAAAGAAATCGGTTAGTTTGTTTCGGGGGACTTCCACAAGTCTAAAATTACTTATTCGGTTACACAATTTTTTTGTTGGTTTTGTTGTTGATGCGCTACAGAACAAACTGTACGCGCTACAATATTCGGTGGATGCGCTACTGTCCCGTTTGCATGCGCTATCCTGTTTCTCCGAAGCGCTACTCTGTGGCTTCGATGCGCTAATTTATGGTTGGGTTTTTCAGCGGACTATTTTTGGGAAATTTGCAATTTTAATGCGCTAACTTTCTATTTAGATGCGCTATAAGAATCTGTATAAGCGCTTTTATATTGGGTCTATGCGCTAATATATCAAATAGACGCGCTGATCTGTGTTTCGGTTTTTCTCGGAAAATGGTGAATTTTTATGCGCTAACTGTCCGCTTATACGCGCTGGAATATGCAGGTGAAGCGCTACATATATGGGTCTATGCGCTAGTCTGTCATGTAGAAGCGCTAATCTGTGTTCGGCTGGCGTCGACACCTACAGGAAAAATTGTTAAATAGTATGATGCGCTAAGGAACAGGTTTAATGCGCTAAGACAGAAAGCCCACGCGCTAAACAGTAGGCTAGAAGCGCTAAACTGTTTGGCGGATGCGCTAAAATATGTCTTTGACGTGCTAATTCTAGTTTCCCGCGTACCTGCAAAACTCTTCAAATTCAAAAAACGATAGGTTATTGGGGTGCGTGCCCCACGGTGGGCGCCAGAAATGTATGCGGGAAAAGTGGGTTGTTAGATTTTAAAATGTGAAAAATACATAAAATACCAATCCACACACACACACAGGACTTCTTGATGCAAGCTATGGAGTAACGATGCGTTACTCAGCTTCCCAAGGAGGGTCCCATGGTTCTCTATCTCACAATGTCCCTCAAACCAATGTTTTGCTCTCAGATTACTGAGCAAAATGGTTTAGGGATGGCAAATATGAGAACGAGAGAGATTTTTAACTGATTTTAGTATGAGATGTGTTATAAGCTAGATGAGATGCTAGAAATGCAACAGACTAAATGGTAAGATGACGAGGTTAGTATGAATACTATCCTAGCATACTATATTTAATCTATAATTGAACTAAAATGATAATGAACTTATTCTAAACATGCATATTCATGATTAATTCTGATCTAAAGAGAGGTTAAATGATGAGCATAAAATGATATGAAAGCTTGAAAGAATTTGAGCATAAGTGTGATGCTTCAAATTTGAAAGATGATTGTTAAGAATGGAGGAATGAGAGCTCTATTTATAGCACAAACAGGGCAATGGATGGTCAAGATTGAAAGGTTTAATCAAGGGCCAAGTTTGAAAGTTGGGGATCCATGTGCACAATTGGCACCAATGAAATGATGACAAGTGTCAACACAGGATTGGGTTGAAAGAAGAGGTTGGAGGCATTAAAGGCCTGAGGAGACCTTATGGTTATCTAAAGGCTAAGGGTCAAGTCTAAGTTAGGTTTACCCACTGAATTAGGATCTAATCCAAGGATAAACCCTTGTGCAAATGATTAAGAGATAATCATGGTCAAAGCATTAATAACCTGATGAGACCCTTGGGTTGGATAGAGGTTGAGTCAAAACAAATGTTTTAACCATGTGGGAGGGTTTGAAATAACCATTAATGGTTATTGGAGACTTTGTGGATTAAGTGGTTGAAGGTTGGAAGCCTTCAATGGTTTTCAAAGACTTTAGGGTTTTTGGTGGTTGAAGGTTGAAAACCTTCAATGGTTATCCAAGACTTTGGGCCATTTGAGAAGTGACCTCCCTTTGCTTAGGGATGTGACAAAGTTTAGAGGGGGTTTAGGTTAATTAGAATTGGTTAGAAGATTCTAGAAGGGATTAGGAAGGGGTTTGGGATTTTGCAAATGGATGGGGGATAATAGGATTTAATTGAATTATTTGATTTTCATTCAATTTGGTTGTAATTAAATAAATTTGATTTATTCAATTTAGGATAACTATTTAATTAAATTTGAATTTAATTAAAAGTGGCTAGGGGGATTTAATTGAATAAAATGATTTATTCATTAAATAGATATAGTGAATTTTATTTAAATAAATTGAATAATTTATTTAATAAAATAGAAGAATGTGGATAATTTAATTAAATAGAGAAATGAACATAAAATATTCATTTAGGAAGATGGTCATTTTTATATGTCTACAATATCTATGGAAAAACACATTATCTTTTGGGAGACATTGGTATTAAAAACATGTTACTCTCAGGGGGAGAGATTGTCTTATACTCTGGTAATTGTTGGTACTTTGGCATTTGACATTTTTGTATTGGCACTTTGATGGTATTTCCATCTTGTGTTGCCATCAATGCCAAAGGGGGAGATTGTTGGTATTTTGGTATGGTTTTTTCATTGATGTCAACGCCTACTAAAACTCTAGCACTTTGGAGATCTAGCAACATTCACCAGCAAGCAAGTGACTTTTGCACAGTCACCAGTATATGGTACACTGGCAGGATATAATGATCATCAACACTTGGAATGGCGTGGAAAACACTTGGTAATGTTGAAGACATCATTTTGACATCTTGTCTTGGAGAAATTGGTTATTGGTATATTCACATTTGCATATTTTCTATTACCGACAAATAGGTCTAGGGTATACACCGATAGGTTTATCTTTTCTAGATCAGCATTGCACGCTTTGGAGATGATTAATTATTGTTGTAAATGCATTAAGCCAACATGTTCAATTGGTTATTGCATCGGAGATTGTTTTGTTTGTAAAATGTTTTATTGTAATATCTTGTAGAGCCGACCTACTAAAATTGGTCTTAGGTTATGGTATAAATGTAAGATCTTAATTGTAAGATCGGATATGGAATGCGAAAAGGAATTGTAAGAAGGTATATGCGAGATTAAGCAGAGCTATACACACAGACATCATTTGAAGGTGAAGCTAGGTTTTTGCGAAGACGATCAGAATTACACCAGTACTGAATCCAACATATGAAGATGCTATTTTAAGCAATACATTCTTATTGGATTTAACCATCCAATTGTAGTCAGCGTGACTCCCATTGAGTAGTGAGCTCTAGGTGCTTGGCCTTTCTGCATGTGTAGACCCCATTTGTATACACTTAATATTTGTAGTAGTATCATCTAATTGTGGGTAAGGTTTCCCACCGTGGTTTTTCCCCTTATAGGGTTTCCACGTACAAGTTCTAGTGTTATGTGTTGTGGATGACTTTGTTCTTTTTGTTTCATGCATTAAATCTTACCGGTATTGCAATTAACTGTTAAAACTATCTACCGGCATATCAGACTAGTTTACTGGTATTAAGCATTAAGTTGGTTAAGTTTTTTTGAGTTTGAATTTATCAGACAATTGATTCACACCCCCCCCCTCTCAGTTGTCTCTGGGACCTAACACTTATCTGCCCGAAGTCTTGAACACTAGTATGAACTCTTTATCTTTTCAGATACCCTTTTGGAAGCTTCATACAATATCACAAAATTGGATATGTGTTTGGTTTCTAACCCACCTAACCCTATTTAGGCCTAATTCCCTCCTTTTAAGCCTACAAAATAGGGTTTTGCTCAAATGCCTTCACTAGTCCAAATGGCCAAGGATTCTGATGACTGTCTTAGGTTTGTACACCCATGAGGATGTCCAATCCAACCTAGAATCAAATCCATCCAACAGATTTACCCAACTAGGGTTTGTTGTCCATGATCCCCATTGCTTGCCAACTCAATGTGCCAAACCTATGGTTTGGTGGCAAATCTGGAGTTTAGCCTCCCTTGTCTTAAAAACAAATTGAAAGCATAATTTACAAGGCCTCCTCGAATTCCAAAAGGTTTTAGTACAGAGTTCCACCATGGAATGCTAGGTATGAGCCATAGAGTCTTCAAAACCCTTGTTTTAAGGTCTTTAGGACCCGCTTGCAACAAAAATGACAACTTACAAACTATAACACTTCAAAACCTCAAATAACCATAAAATGAAATATATGTCTCTTCTCTAACAATTCATGCCTTTTTCTGGGCTTGGAAATCCATACAGACCATACAATGTCAATGAAACTCAACTCAACTCGTTGAAAACACATTTTTTGAAAGGCTAAACTTGCTTTTTTTCATTCAAATCTTCAAAAACCAGCATTCTCATTGGTTGTCCCAAGCCTTATATGAGCCTTGGGTTTGTTAGAAATTTATCTAACTGAAAAAGACAACCAACTAGCCATTTGTGTTTGGAAAATGAAAATGTTGCAAAGTTGCTATGAGCAACTTTTGCAACTTTTTACAACTTTTACATAGTTGAGCAATTTTTGCCCAAATCAAACCTAGGTCACTTCTAAAGGTTCAAATGACCTTAAAACCTCCTAAAATTCATCAAACCAACCTATTCTAACACAATACCAGCTTATTCTATCAAATGCTTTATCTAACACCCTTAAGAGCTAATAGGCCAACATTGGTCAAATAATAACTCCTAGTGTCCTTACATCATTTGAGCACTTATTCCAAATCCTATTGACCTTATTACAAACTGAAATTACATGATTTCAAAATTCTGGAACCTACACAACAAAATTTCTCAAGTGCTCATGCACCATGCTCCGGGGGTAAGAAGAACTCAAGTCTCTTGAGTGGATAAAGCTTGGACAGTGGTACCATGTTGTATGATGTCTCTCTCTGACATCCATATAGCTTTTGACTCTGGTAGCCATACCCATTTGATCAGATAGTCTCTACAAAATCCTCTCCTACTCTTTTCACAACCTTAAAATCCAAAATGCATTCCAATGTGACTACTTGGCTCAGAGGTAAATCTTGTAACTAGTCTACATCTTCTATAGTAGTAGGTTATTCTTGATTTGTAGCTATCTGAGACTCTTTGTATGGATACAAATCACATAAATTGAAGATTGGGGATATGCCTAAGTTTGGAGGTAACTCTAACTCATATGCATTATTGTCAAATTTATGCATCACCTAAAGAGGTCCAATCTTCTTCATGCATAGATTACTAGGTTGTCCCTTGGGTAGCCTCTACTTCCTCAAGTAGGCCAACACTAGATCGCCAACCTTATAGTGTACTTCTCTTCATTTCTTATCTGCTAGTGCCTTGTACTTCTCATTGTGCTGCTACAATGTCTTCTTGACCTGCTCATGTATCTCTTTTATATTCTCTGTAAAGTTTTCCCCTTGTACACTTCTATGGTCCATAGGATTGAGGTCTCTAAGTTCCAAGATGCCCCTAGGATGACATCCATAAACAATTTCAAAGAGACTCCAGCCTATGCTTCTATTAACCGAGTCATTGTACGCATACTCTACTTGACCCAATACTAGATCCCAAGTTTGTCCATGTTGTTTGGTGAGACTTCTCAACAAGTTACCTAAGGATCTGTTAACCACTTCAGTTTGACCATTTGACTGTGGATGGTATGCTGATAGAAAGGAAAGTTTTGTGCCTAGTGTATACACCTAAAAATGGTCTGAAGATAATTAATTGAATAAGAAATTATTTAATTAATCTCCCTCCCCAATTTAATTGAATTTATCAACAATTTGATTAAATCCTCCATTTTCATCTACTTATTAATAAATCTAAGGATTTATTAGATAAGTTCATTTCAATAATCCCCTTTGATTAATTAATTCAAATTAATTAATTTTCTCCATCAAAATCATTATTCCAATCCTCTAATTAATTAAAACAAATCAAATCAATGAGTTGTTGAAATTAATTAGCCATTTTTCATATTAATTGAATTTCTAAATTCAAATTCTCCTAACTTTAACCACCTAAACCTAACCCATTCTACCCACCCCCATGTTCCCTTTCATATAACATCTTCTAGAACCTTTGTGACACTTGTCACTAGGTCTTCCCTTTCAGCCAACCTCTTCTAGAAGCCTCTTGACACTTGTCACCATAGAGATGATAGATGTTCCCTTTAATCCAACCCCCTTTGCCAACCTCCTCCAATTTAACCATTGATATGTTCAGATCAATCTTGACCATTGAATCCTGCCACCTCACCCCTAGCCTTGGGAAATCCTATAAATAGACCCTATTTTGGAGCACAAAGGGTCCCAAATTTGATTCACCTTATGCATTGTTATTTTAGGCATCTAGCTTATAGTTTATCATTTTAGCAATGTTATCATGGTCAATTTTAGCTTAAATCTTAGCTTAATCATGCTAGATCAATCATAAACTCATATAGCTTAATCATGCTATTCTTGCTAGATCATGCATCTTAATCATTCAAATCCTCCATCTAAGTGTAGTCAAGTCACTGGAATTTGCATAATAAAATCTGAGAGCAAAATTCATACTCGCATTTACTAGGAGGCAATAAGTCGATTAGCTATGGTTTTTCATTTCATTGATTAAATATTCTAGCCATGCTTGTAATGATTTATTGAGTGTTTTGTGTTGCAGATATAGGTATAACAGGTACACCACATAGATACACGACACCTAGTTTCTTCCATAAGTATCGCCAAAAGTGACTTACAAATTTAGTGTCTCTGTCACTCACAATGTTAAGCGGTAAGCCATGAATCCTCACAACTTCCTTGAAGAATATCCCTACAATGTAAGAGGCATCATTTGTGCATTTGCAAGGTACAAAGTGTGCCATCTTGCTGAATCTATCCACTATGACAAAAACACTGTCATACCCTCTTGGAGTCCTAGGAAAACCAAGTACAAAGCCCATGCTCAAACATTCCCAAGGTCTAGTTGGTATGGCCAATGGCTGATATAAACCTACATTGTTGGAGGTTCCTTTTCTCTCTGACATATGGGACATTGCTCCACAAACCTTCTAACATCTGACTGAAGTTTAGGCCAATGATAAAACCGTCCAACCTGCTCTAAGGTCTTGTCAAGACCAAAATGTCCTCCTAAGCTACCTTGATGCTTCTCCTTGATGATATTGTCTCTCATAGAGCACTAAGGTATGAAAAGTAAGTGCCCTTTAAAAAAAAGGCCTTCTTGCAACATGACAAACATTAGTAAACTTGGTGCAAACATCATATGCTTCACTAAAATCATTGTCACCTTGGTATAGGTATTTGAGATCATTTAATCCCACACTTTGGAGCTGCACCTCTTGGATGGTAAGAACTCTTCTACTTATGGCATCTGCTACCTTATTAGTGACTCCTTTCTTGTGTTTCATGGAAAAGGTATAGGACTGCAAGTGCTCAACCATTTGATGTGTCTTTGATGTAACTTCTCCTATCCATTCAAGAAGCTAAGTGCATGGTTGTCAGTATAAACTATGAATTCCTTGCGAAGTAGATAATGCTGCCATTTATTAAGGGCTTGTACCATGGCATCCAACTCTAGGTCATAGGTAGAATACTTTTGTTTTGCCTCATTGAGCTTCTCAGAGAAAAATGCTATCGGATGACCTTCTTGGCTCAAAACTTCTCTTATTGCCAACTTTCTAGCATCACACTCCACTGTAAAGAGCTGATTGAAATCAGGGAGCCTAAGATAAGGTAGTTCTGCTACTTTTTGTTTCAACAACTTAAACCCCTTGTTTTCTGCACTAGTCCACTTAAATTGACATTTCATTCCTCCTTTGATGGTGTTCAATATGGGTGCACATACATGGCTAAACCCTCTAATAAAATTCCTATAGAATGAAGCTAACCCATGAAAAATTCTCACATCTCCTATTGACTTAGGAGTAGGCCAATTAACTATTGTATCTACCTTTGTTGATCCATTTTCAAACAACCTTGAGAAACTACAAAACCAAGATATACTAGTTCAGTTTTGAAGAACTCACACTTGTCTAAGTTGATCATCAACTTTTCTTGATGTAGCTTCCTCAAGACCCGATCCAAATTTCTGATATGCTCCTCCCTTAACCTGCTAAAAATCAGAATGTCATCAAGATAAACAGTCACAAATTTACCAATAAATTCTACAATTACTTCATTCATGAGTCTCATGAAGGTGCTAGTGCATTTGTGAGCCCAAAGGGCATCACCAACCATTCATAGAGCCCCTCATTGGTCTTACAAGTTGTTTTCCACTCATCTCTAGGTCTGATCCTTATTTGATGATAGCCTGATTTCAAATCCACCTTTGAAAAGTAACAAGATCATCCTAAGTAGTCCATTAGGTCCTCAATTCTTGGCATTGGAAACAGGTATCTGATGGTAATCTTGTTGATGGGTCTTGAGTCGATGCACATTATCCATTTGCCATCTTTCTTAGGTACCAAAACAGTAGGTACCACACATGGGCTTAAACTCTTCTTTATCAACCCCTTATCTAGCAATTCTTGCACTTGTCTTGCTATTTCTTCATTTTGAGTAGGGGTCATTTTGTAAGTATCTTTGTTTGGAAAGGTAGCTCTAGGTATAAGGTCTACCTGATGGTTCACATCTCTATATGGGGGTAAAGCATATGGTATCTCATTGATAGCAATGTCTTTGTACCGGTCCAACAAGGTCTTCACTTCTTGAGGTACTATTGGTTTGGGTTTAGTCTTTACCTCTTCTTTTGGTTTCACTATGACGACAAATCCTTGGTTCCCTTCATGCATCAACTCTTTTAGGAACTCATTCCCACTAAGTAACATAACACTTGAACCTACATGTCTTTCTTCTCCTTGAACAACCAAAGGATCCATTTGGAACTTCCTCCCTTCCTTGGTGATAACATAAAAGTTCTTCTCCCCATCATGTATGGCTTTCACATCATATTGCCAAGGGTCTCCAAGCAACAAATGGCATGCATCCATGGGTAGAATATCACATAGTACTCTATCCTTATGCTCCCCAATTTCAAAATATACCCAAGCTTTCTCATCAACTAACACATGTCCCTTATGCAACCATGATACCTTATAGGGATTGGTGTGTGGCAACCTTTTCAACTTGAGTTTGTCTACCATCTCAACTGCTACAATGTTCTCAGTAGACCTTGAATCCACTATGACCCTACAAATCTTACCATATGATCTGCAAGTGGTTTTAAAAAGTGTCTTTCATTGAGTAGGTTCTTTGGCCTATGGTACCTTCAATAAGGTCCTCCTTAACATCAGGTTCTCTCCATCTAGAATTGGTCCAGCTTTGCTGATTGGTGAGGTAACACTTTGATTTTCTTCCTCCTGCACCGAGGTCTTCTTTCACCTACATAGGAACTTGAAGTCTTTTCAGGACACTAGTTCATTGTGTGGGCCACTTAATGAAAATGGAAGCATATACTGGTGAAGATTGTGGGTCCTCTTCCTTGAGTACCAAATCTGCCCCTAAAATTGTTTCTTCCTCTAGAGCTGCCTCTAAACGGACCACTCTTGCTAAAGTTATCCCCACTATGTTCAGATTGATTGCTTTCTTCATTCTTTCTAGAGTTATGTCCCCTTTCAAAGGTTCCTCTTCCTCTGAATCCTCTACCACCTTTGCCTCTTTGATTGAATTCACTTTTCCTCTTGATCTTGTCCTCTGCTCTCAAGGCCAACTAAAAACTCTTATGAACTATCTCAGGTGCCATCATGCTAATTTCATCTTGAATGTTTTGTCTAAGGCCATTTAAGTATCTTTCTACCTTCTCCACTTCATCCTCTTATTTCCTTGCACTTAGATTTAGTTTGTTGAACTCCTCTGTGTAAGCACTCACATCCATTTCCCTTTTCTTCAAACTCATCAACTTCCTATGTATCCACACCTCATAATCTAGAGGTAGGAATTGAGTTTTGATTTTGATCTTCATTCTCTCCCAAGAGTTGATCTTCTTTCTCCCGGTTTGTTCCCTTTCTTCTTGCATCATGTTCCACCACACTAGAGTTGATCCTTTCAACTTGATCTTAGCCATATTGACCCTCTTCTCTTCTATAACCTCCTTGTATTCAAAATAATTGTTCAAAAATTCTATCCAGTCCAATAGCTCTTCTCCATTCAAGCTTCCACTATAAACCGATAATCCATCTAGGCTATCCTTGTTGAGTGATTTAAGGGAATCTAAAAAGATTTGATAATATTTCTCCAACTCCTTCCTTTCAGTTACCACTCCTATCACATCTGTATCTTCATCATCAGTTTCACCACCCCACTCTATGATCTTACCCTTACCTTTCTTGGAGTCTTGCTCTCGGGCTTCATTAAGTATGTCTTGGACCAACTTCGTAATGGCCTCTTGACTCATTGCCTTAGGTGGCATGCTGCTGGCATCTAATTCTACCTCTTGGTCTGACATACACCACTTTTTTTAATCAAGTGGCTTTGATACCAATCTGATATAGAGAGGATGCTCACTCCTGCTAGGTTTTCTTATTCTTGATGTCTCCCTAGGCAGTCTCTTGAACCATCCAATAGTTCCACACTATCCCAACCTTCCAAAGGTTGTAGGGCGCACCCTTAATGACCTTCCCAAGGTACTTAGACTATGGTGATCACCTCTTGTCTTGTGATTGTCCAACACTCCTTAATTGAGACTCTCCTACTCAACACCTTCTCACACCTTCACCAAGAGCCAACCCCCTCTACCTTAGGATCTTCTCTCACACATTCCCAACTCACATAGGGTTTATTTTCTTTTGTTTTCTAACCCTATCCTTTCTTCTAGGTCTTTGGAGATTACCGTTTCCAAGCTTAAGGACCAATTTGCCCTTTTAGGCATACTAGGAGACTAGTCCAATTAGCCCTACCAGTGAGGTATTTTGCACTTATCTGCCCGAAGTTCTGAACATCGGTATGAAATATTTATCTTTTCAGATACCCTTTTGGAATCTTCATACAATATCACAAAATTGGATAAGGGTTTGGTTTCTAACCCACCTAACCCTTTTTAGGCCTAATTCCCTCCTTTTAAGCCTACAAAATAGGGTTTTGCTCAAATGCCTTCACCAGTCCAAATGGCCAAGGATTTTGATGACTGTCTCAAGTCTGTACACCCATGAGGATTTCCAATCCAACCTAGAATCAAATCCATCCAATGGATTTACCCAACTAGGGCCTATTGTCCATGATCCCCATTACTTGCCAACTCAACATGCCAAGGCTAGGGTATGGTGGAAAATCTAGATTTTAGCCTCCCTTTTCTTAAAAAAAAATTGAAAGCATACTTTACAAGGCCTCATAGCATTCCAAAAGGTTTCAATACGGAGTTCCACCATGGAATGCTAGGTATGAGCCATAGAGTCTTCAAAACCCTTGTTTTAAGGTCTTTAGGACCCGCCTGCAACAAAAATGACAAAAATTACAAACTATAATACTTCAAAACCTCAAATCACCATGAAATGAAAGGTATGTCTCTTCTCTAACAATTCATGCCTTGGTATAGGCTTGGAAATCCATACAAACCATACAATGTCAATGAAACTCAACTCAATTCGCTGAAAACACAATTTTTGAAAGGCTAAACTTGCTTTTTTTCATTCAAATCTTCAAAAACCAACATTCTCATCAGTTGTCCCAAGCATTATATCGGCCTTGGGTTGGTTAAAAATGTCTCTAACTGAAAAAGGCAACCAACTAGCCATTGGTGTTTGGAAAATGCAAATGTTGCAAAGTTGCTATGAGCAACTTTTGCAACCTTTTACAACTTTTACATAGTTGAGCAATTTTTGCCCAAATCAAACCTAGGTCACTTCTAAAGGTTCAAATGACCTTAAAACCTCCTAAACTTCATGAAACCAATCTATTCTAACACAATACCAACATATTCTATCAAATTCTCTATTTGGCACCCTTAAGAGCCAATAGGCCAACATTGGTCAAACAATAACTCCTAGGGTTGTTACATCATCTGAGAACTTATTCCAAATCCTATTAACCTTATTACAAACCAAAATCACATGATTCCAAACCCTAGAACCTACACAAAAAAATTTCTCAAGTGCTCCCACACCACTAACTAGTTTATTTTATGGCATGATGATGTCATTGTATGGCATTGTGTGAATTCAGGATCATGTCATAAGTTGTGGTGGATACAATGGAACTGAAGAATCATCAGATGATCATATATGCATAGCTCAACCGATATATGGTGAAGATTGGAATCCTAGTATTGGACCTGACTGGTGATAAGAACTTGAGATGTGCGACTCAGGGGGAGTTAAGGTGCTTATGATGCAGAGCCGACATGCTTGAACTAATAAGGATACTGATTGCCCAAACTGCAGATGATAAAAATTGCAGTAGGAATACCTAGGAGAATTCCATTGTAAGGAATATCTACCCGTCCTCTAGTTGGTTGTACTGGTAGAACAATCACATTTGATTCCTAAAGAAATTTGGATTGAATGGGAGGTGATGCAGGTTGATCGACAGATTTTACATACTCAATTGGTGTCAGTTGATGGTTGAATCCTCCATTTCAAGTGTTGTGACTTGAGAAAATGTAATAGAATGTAACAATTTGGTATCAAAGGAAGAGGAAGAACTGGTAAAGAAAAAGGGGAGAAATAATTCTATCAGTGACCAGTAAATACAGGGAGGAATGATCTCCTGACAGTGCCCTTTGTCATTGTTGTCAAAGGGGGAGAAGAATGACTATAGTATGCTACATACTAGATGTGTGAGAATCTATGGATCATAGTAAGGGGGAGAAGGATTATGTAGTATGCCAGATACTACAAGAGTTTACATCAATGCCAAAGGGGAATATTGTTGGTATTGTGGTGTCATTGATGTCAACTGGTATGGGATGACTACTAGCATGAGAGATGTATGTGCAACACTGTCAAGAAGGAGTACAGGTTGAGATATCTTGGATATCACCTTGTGTTGCAGAACACTAGTAAGGTAAGGAAGATGACCTCGAGGGTCACCAGTACAAAAGTTAGTGCCTGACTTGTAAAGATGAGTGGGGAAAGTGATTGGTACCGGTACGTATATCACCGGTAAGGAAAGGATGTCAACTGGTAAATGATGTGTTGACATGAAGAAGTCAGATCAATAAAGTGAATGGTTGTTAGCCTGCAAAGGTCAGGACCGGTGTACGTGTTTGAGCAGTTGTTTGTGATGAAGAGGCATAATGTTACCTAAATCACATCAACACTAGAGGAGAAGAATGAACGGGTCACCGGTATGCTGTGAGGTTGCAGATCAGGAGGACTCCCACCGGATGAAGATGCAGTCATCATGAGAAGCAATGACTGACAGTGAAATTCTATCATCGGATCACATGTTCCTGTTTGAAGAAATGTTGCACAAACAGGGAAGTCACATAAGTACATTGCAGGATGTAGAAGACAAGGTGCCACTCCATGGGTAAATGGAACTTATCTCTAGGCATGCATGGTGTGCATCATGATTCTTTGGGATAAGAGAGAAGAGGTAAAGGCATGTTGAAATGTTGATATAGAAGGAATCTGATTTGTTTATCATCTTGACAAACCAGTTGTGATATGGTCCTAGCTGATCAAGGAGAAGGCAAGGTTGAGCAGATGCAAACAGAGGAACTGGTTCGATTGAAGATGGTGTCTAGTGAAGGTTGATGACAAAGTGTCATCAAGAAGGTTTACCAGTATGTAAGTCCACCGGTAATATGTGCAAGGTGTAGATGTAGATGTCTTCCCACCTTGTGGGAATGAGCATGCTCAAGAGAAACATGTTTGATGACCGATCAAGGTGTTCCACTGGCAGTTCAATAGAGAGAAGACATGATGAGTTAATCAATAGAGTGTGAGATACAGATAGGGTTTGTATACTAGTAGAGAAGATAAACTGGTAGAAATGTTTGGTTGGTGATCCTATCTAGATCGACATGAAGAGAAGAGCTGGCAGTTGGTCGACATGGATGCCACTTGGAGTCAAGGTGGCAAACCTGCATTTGGATAAAGATGGAATGTACATTGACAGGGTAGTTGCAAGGTTGGTCGACATTAATGGAAGGTCCCACAAATCATGGGACATGTTGCAGATCTGTTGCAGGGGTTTGAGGCTTGAGGTCTGGAGGACAACTATGAGCCAACTAAGAGTGATTGAGGAGATCTATGTGGATGAAGAAAATAGTAGAACAAAATCTTGGTGTTTGACCAAGAGACCAAGCGATAGGGTAAAAAGAAGATCGCCAGAGATGGAAGGTGTGATCTAGGAGGTGTGTAAATGGCGAAGTTGTGCAACTGGCACTCTAGAAGATCAGAATGGATAGGATCTGATTGGATTTGGTTTGCCTCAAGAATAGTGAAGAAACCCTAACCGCCTAGAATTTGAATTGGATTTCAGTGGGAAAACTAGTCTATAAATATGAAGGCAAAAGACATTGCTAGGTGTTTCTGCTGAAGAGAGGAAATATATTGTGGTATTGCAAAGTGATTAAGTGTTGCTTCTACATGTGAGAGAAAATCAGCCAAGTGCTCAAAGAGTATCTGAGACAAGAGGGAGAGTGATGAGAAGAACCGATAGTGGTTATACCGGTAGAGAAAACTTGAGGAGAGCTGCAAAGAAGGCAGATAGTGGACCGGTAGAGTTTACCACTCATAAAGTGAAGAGTAGTGAGGAGGAGATCCTGTAGAGAAGAAGAGAAGAAGAGGTGTATCGGTAGAGCTTACCAGCAGAGAAGAAGAAAGTGAAGAGAACCAAGAGAAGTGAGTCAGTGCTGCAGAGAAGGTATCTCACTGATAGAGTAAGGTATATGAAATGGTTGCAAGATTCACTTGTAACAAGATAACTACTTTTGTATTTGAAGTTTACTTTAAGAACATTGAGTTGTAGCTCAGTGCAGGGGTTGGTGCTCCTTGGGTAGGTGCCCTAAAGTCAGGGGTTGGTGCTCCTTTGGGTTGTAGCCCATAAAGTTAGGGGTTGGTGCTCCTTGGGTTGGTGCCCTAAACTTTGTAACAGTGTTTCATTGTGAGGCAGGATTGGAGCAGTAGTCTCCAGCAACATTTCTCACCAAGGTTTTTCCCATATTGGGTTTTCCTTGTATATATTGGTGTTATGTGATATTCCTTGTGTGATTGCTCTTGTGTAGGTCTCCCCACTAACCAGTAAGTCTGCATAGAGTTATATCTATTAACCAATATGCTCATAAAGGATAGAAAGAGATAAAAGTCTGAGAACCACTGATTCACATCCCTCTCAGTGGTGCATTGTGTCTAACAAAGTTGTCATGAAAAAACTTGCACTTTGTACATGGAAGCCCTCCTTCGAGGATAAAAATTACATTCAGAATCCAATCTTTCTCACTGGCCTATAATTCCCTTTTATAATACAAGGGAGAAAAACAATCTATAGGCCAGGTGAAATACACATGTGAAAATTTGATTGCATGGAAAAAAATACACAATGAGTTGTCCCTCTTCCTACTTTGCACACAATCTATCTGGAGGCATTTAATGCAAGTGGCTATGAAGATAGCCTCTGGGACTTAGGACCACAAGCCTGAGGATAATCAACATGGGTAGGTGTCTTGAGCCACACAAATTTTTTCCTTAAGTTCATCCCCTACTGCAACTTGATTGATCTCTAAATTTGGATTACCACATTTAGTAATCCACCTGCTATGCCCTTTCATCTTCTCGGTCAGTGATCCTTTGGCATGCTCAAGGTAGAAAAATTCTACTGAAAAAATATCATTAGATTTTATTGAGTTTCTAACCAATCCTCTGTCCGATCCTCATTCAATGTGAGATCCCTCTTGGTCTTTGTCACTACGATCTGATCTGATCTGGCTGCAAAATATTAACATATCTCTATCGACAGCGTCTCTCCTTAGACAAGTGGAATCTGGTCAATTTGCATGCAACACATCTTCAAAATACTCCTATCTATCCTCTGGTCAACCTCCGTCAACCATCCACTTGGATACTCTAACCATCGGGTGGTGCTCTACAAATCATGTGTTATGTGCCCTTGTGATTCCATCCTTTGGCCTTAGGCAACGTGGGATAACAAGTTACACTATTCTCCTTGTTCTTACTTACCTCGTGAGCCCCTCATTCTATCATTTTCACACTGTGGGATAATGGCGAGCTCTATCTCCCTTTACAACTTTGACCTTCTCCTTATCCCCATAGGGACGTGTGGGATAAGAAAATTCATGTCTGTGTTCATTCTCTTTCTTATCCCATGAGACGTGGGGGTCCTCTTATTTCCTTCATGGGGTAAGCCCCTTTATCTTTTTCCTCTATCATCTTCTTATCCCCATAGGGACACACGGTATAAGGAAAAACCTTTTTGTTCCTTCGCTCTCTTACCCCATGACCTTCTGCTATACCCTTCTTGTCTTTTTGAGATAATCCTTTTGTTAGCATCCTTTGACCATCCTTATCTCGCGCTCTTCTTTTATCTTTTCTCCTTGCCTTGTTTTCTTATCCTGCGGCCTTTGGAAACATCCTTTTTATTCTCGTTGGATAAGCCCCTTGATTCTTGCTTCTATTGGCTTCCTTCTGATTATCCTATGCAATAATTTTAACCCTACTCAACCTCGTGGGATAAGCTTTCTTCATGCTAGCAAAGCTTTCCCTTATCCCACGTTGCACTTTGTCTTTAATTTTTGCCTCTTCATGTAGTGGATCCTAAGTCATCATTTCTACACGGGATAAGGCCTCTCTTTTTCCAAGGCTTCCTTTTCTTATCCCACGACCTCTTTTCTAATCTTCAAAACATGTGCAGGATAAGCCTTCTACTTGGCACCTCCTCTTTTATCTTATCCCGCATTGCATTATTTGTATCATGAAGAGTTTGCAGGATAAGCCTTTTCTTTGTTCCTTATTTGTTTCCTTATCCCGTGACCTTCTCCTTATCCCCATGGGGATGCTTGGGATAAGGGAAACCTTTTCCTTCACTTCATTTTCTTATCCTACGACCTTCTTTGTGCCTTAGTTTTTACCCTGCGAGATAAGATAAATTGACCCACCTTGACTTGGGTCTTATTCCACGTAGCCTTTGTTTGCAACTTTTTGCTCTGCGGGATAAGGAAATCCTTCACTTCACTGCCTCACCTACCTTATCTCGTGTGACCCTTGTGCACTCTAGAAATTTTCGTAGGATAAGCTTTTCTTCTTTCTGCTCCTTTGAATGCTCCTTATCTTGTGACGTGATTTCTTTGCTTCAGTTGTACCATGGGATAATATTTCTTTTCTAAATAGGCCTTAGTCTTATCTCACGTTGTTAATAAACTACAAGATGTTTCTCGTGATACAATACTTCTTTCTACATGATTCTTTTAGCTTATCTCGCATGAGCGGGACCCATTGGGAAATACTCGCGGGATAAGATCCTTTGTACTCCTATGAAACATTTCATATCCCGCACAATTGGGATATTAGGGTCGGCACTTAAGTCAATATTTAAAGCACGTAGAGACCTTAATGGGCAAAGTAGTCATGCGATGGGGCCTTCCTAGGGGAAATTATGACTAAGTTTTAGTCATTAGCCAAAAAATATAACCTTTGAGAGACATACATTATAGGTAACCGACCCGATAGAGAGACTTAACACGTGGGACTAGTAAACCTATGACAAAGAACCCTTTTGATCAAGACTTAAAACACAAACACTGATGAATGCAAGTCAACTGTAAAATGTAACATAAGCTGGGAGAAAAAAGGGGAGAACCTAGCAAAAATAAAAATCCTCCAAAAACCCTAAACCCTAGGATTTTTATCACAAGAGAGGCATATCAAAAGTCAAAATTCAGCACTTCCAACAAGGTTAGAATGTGATGACACTCTACCCCACATGTGTCCATTGTCCATATGGCTTGCTTTGTTGATTTTGCCTCTAGAGGTTGATCTCATTGGTTTAGCCATGTGTTGTACTTTTGTGTTGTGTTCTTATGTTGGAGTCTTGTGAAGTCATACTATATCCTTTGGTTGATAGGCGTTAGATTAGGTCATGATTGTGGTTTGGAACCTTATGTCATCTCCTAGCACGGGGGGTGGTTCCTATTTGGTTCCCCATGATCGGGTGGTTTGATGCCTTCTTGCATTGGGATATTCCTCTTCTTGGAGGGTAGAGTGCATGGATTGGATTCTTCATGTGATTATCCTTTGGAGCTGATTTTGATGTTCACAAAAAAAAGATATTGTATCATGATGATTTGTGAATGTAAAAGTGATTATGTATCTTTGTAATAGGCATCTATATGTAATTGTACATGAAAGTGTAATAGGACTTGATGTAGCCATTAGGAAAGTACCTTGATTATTCCTTGATGCATTGGATGTTCTTTATGTAATATGAGTTTATGATATCTATGTTTAAATGAAATGGAATAGCATGTGTATTGGAGTTGCATTTGTGATTATGGAATGAATTAGTTGCATTGATTCTTATATGAGTAACTAGGAGATTATTGATACTAAATGGTCAAATGTATTCTAAGATGCTTTCATAGAGATTACCATGTGAATGAATTATGCATATGTGTTAGTGTTATTCTAGATGCATAAAAAGTAAATGATTAGAGGATAATAAAATATGATCTTCTAGATAGATAAGTTTTATGTTAGAATGATATCAAGTAGTGACGTTAAGATACCCTAGGGAATGGATGTGTTTGGAAGAATATACTTGGAGATATGTTGATCTTTACAAAGAATTAATCAACTTGCGTAATATAGATTTATGGTTTAATACATGTGGTTTTATGTGATCATGCAATTAGTTGATGTTACATTGATGTATGTTGGGAGTTTTAAATAAAATTATCTCTATTTATTAGTATCTTTTAGATTATGTCTCTACGGTATTTTGGCCGGCATTACATCTAGTATCAGAGCCCATGTTCATACATTGGGTACTTTGGTTTCATATGAGCGCATTGTGCGAGTTAGCACATTTAGCATGGGGTAGCCCAGTGGTGTATCCCTGCTTGTTATTCTTTTTCTTTGTTGCCCTAGATTTCTAGCTCATATTTTCTTTTTGCATCTTGGTTAGACAAGATGCCTACTAGAGGTATAGGTCATGGCCATGGTCGAGTTCATCATATCGGTACTCATCAGAATCCTCATCTTGAGATTTTTGATGAGTCACACCATGAGGAGCAGCAACAACAAGATCAATGAGGTGGTGATGCAATTCCACAGTTTGTTAAGACACTTCATAATCTCCTTGAGAGTTTGGGACCAGTATAGGAGGAGAATCGTCAGGAGGAGTCTCATCATTATGGCCACGAGGATAGAGTTGAGTATCATGAGCATGAGAGGGAGAGTTCAAATTCACCTCGTAGAAGAGAAGATGTTGTAGTGGATCAAGATGCAGTTGCGGTAGGTCATATGAGAGATCTCCTTAAGTCTCGTCCCCCTACTTTTGATGGTTTTGGTAGTGGATTGGAAACAGAGACTTAGTTACTTGATTTGGGTAGGTATTTTTCTATGCATTTTTATTATAGTAACACCAAGGCTAGGTGTGTGATCATGCATCTTTGAGATTTTTATTCCATTTGGTGGCATATGGAGGAGCACAAGCTCCAATTGGATATTGCGACAGTATTGTGGGAGTTGTTTCTTTAGCGTCTCCATCCTTGGTTCTTGTCAAATATTTGTAGGCAGTGTAGGGCTGATGAGTTCCATGATTTGAGGCAATGGAACATGACAGTTGAGCAGTATGAGAAGAAATTATTTGAGCTTAGATAGTATTCCAAGAGAGCAGATGATGATGTGATGCTTGTACAACATTTTGTCAGAGGTCTTAATGACCGCGTTGGTGGTGATGTTCGGGTTCTCAAACCCAAGTCTATGGAGGTAGTTGTGGAGAAGGCACAACTAGTCGAGGATAATTTTTCAAGAGGAGGATCATGAATTCTGAGGTATGTTAGTGCTCCAGCTGCAAGAGAAGATGTGAGAGGTACTCAGTCATAGGGTTCAGGTTTTGCTAGGAGCTATCCTTCGGCTTTCAAGGGTTGATAGCGAACTTGGAAGAAGTTTGCATGAAGTTAGGGTGTTTCATAAGGTTATAGATCTCAGTAGGATAGGCATCATGGTAGGAATTGTGATAGATGATCAGTTCCCTCTCAGCCAACACATAGTGTTCAACAGTCTAGTAGAGGTAGTATGCAATAGTCTAGTGCCCCTCTGGTTGCTCGAGGTTTCACTAGAGTCAGTTGTTTCACTTGTAGTTAGTTAGGTCACTTTGTATCTTAGTGTCCTCAGAGATCCACACAGATTTTAGGATAGAGAACCCAACTTTAGAGCCTACAGTTGGTGATGCTAGGAGATCCCATAGTGTTTTTGCGGTGAATAACCGCCAGGCTGAGAATCAGGGAACGGTTGTTGAGATAATAGGTGAGATAGGTGGTATCTCTTGCTCAACATTGTTTGATTTTGGTGCTTATAATTATTTTATTTCTCCTTCTTTAGCAGAGAGATGTGGGCTTGCTATGGAAAAGCAGGCTGATGGGTGGCAAGTTGAGTTGGCCACAGGATCCAAGGTGGTTGTGGATTCCCTTGTACATGGTTATGGTTTGGAGTTGGGTGTGCTCTCTACCATGGTGGATCTTTGTGTCTTATCTTTGGGTTCTTATAGAGTGGTGTTATGTATGGATTGGCTCAAGTCTCATTAGGCTAGGATTGATTGTTGGGGTAAAGAGAGTGTAGTGTTTGGATGATAGAAGGAAGAGTGTGGAGTTAGTAGGTATTCAATGACCTATTTGTCTTTGCATGATTTCTGCAATGTAGATGAAGCGATTTGTGTACAAGGGTTGTCAACTTTTTACAGTTAGAGTGGATGAGTTTGATGAGGGTGAGAGTCAAGATAATTTGTTTGCTCATCATCCTATTTTGTATGAGTTCTAAGATGTATTCCCGAGTGAGATTCCAGATTTGTTTCCTAAGCGCGACATTTATTTAAGTATAGATTTGATTCCAAGAGCAGAGCCTATATCTAAGGCTCCCTATCAGACGACCACTCAAGATTTGAGTGAGTTGAGATAGAAGCTAGAGGAGTTGTTGGCAAAGGGATTCATTTGGCCTAGTGTTTCACCTTGGGGTGTGCTAGTGTTGTTTGAAGAAGAAGGATGTGTCTCTTTGGTTATAGATTGATTATAGATAGTTGAATAAGGTGATGGTGAAGAACCATTATCCTTTACCAAGGATCAATGATTTTTTTTATCAGATTAAGGATACAAAGGTATTGTCCAAGATAGACCTCAAGTCTGGATATCATCTATTATAGATTCATAAGGAAAATATTCATCATACATCCTTTCGAACGAGGTATGGCCATTATGATTTTATAGTGGTACCTTTTGTGTTGACGAATGCTCCATCAACCTTCATGAGTTTGATGAATGGAGTGTTTAGGACCTATCTCGATAGATGTGTTCTCGTGTTCCTAGATGATATTTTGATTTATTCAAGGACAAAGGAGGAGCATGAGAAGCATATGCAGCTAGTATTGTAGTGTATCCATAAGAATTAGTTGTATGCCAATGTGGTGAAGTGTGAGTTTTTCCAGCATGAGAATTGCTCCAAGGCCCTCCTAAGATGAATCTGTGCATACCACAAAATCACCCAAAGGATCTGGAACTGCTAGAATTGGTACACTGGTCAAACGCTCCTTTAGAATCTGAAAAGTTGTCTCACATCACTCTGACCAAATGAAATTCTTCCCTTTCCTTTGAAGAGAAGTAATAGGATGATAAACCCTAATCAAACTATTGATAATAGCCTGCAAGACCCATAAAGCTATGTACCTCACCCACATTAGTGGGTGCTGGCCAGTCCACAATTGCCTGAATCTTAGAGGGATCAACTGCCATACCTTCTCCTGAAATAATACCTTGCCATATTATTTCAAGAGAAGGTATCGCAGTTGATCCCTATAAGATTCGAGCAATTATGGATTAGCGAGCACCCACTAATGTGGGTGAGGTATGTAACTTTATGGGTCTTGCAGGCTACTATCGGTAGTTTGTTCAGGATTTCTCTAGGATTGCTCATCCTATTACTTCTCTTCAGAGGAAAGGAAAGAAGTTCATTTGGTCAGAGTGGTGTGAGACAAAATTTCAAATTCTAAAAGAGCGTTTGACCAATGTACCAATTCTAGCAGTTCCAGATCCTTTGGGTGATTTTCTGACATGCACATATTCATCTTAGGAGGGCCTTGGAGAATTTATCATGTAGGATGGATGCATGATTCTCTATGAGTCACATAAAATAAAAGATCATGAGTTGTACTATCCTTTTCATGATTTAGAGTTAGTGGCAGTTGTTCATTCATTGGTTGGATGGAGGCATTTCCTTCTTGGGCATCGATTCGAGTTGCATAGCGATCATCGCAGCTTGTAGTATATCTTCATGCAACCAAATCTGAATACTAGAGAACAATGTTTGATGGAGTTTTTGTGTGAGTATGACTTCAAGGTGAAGTACATATAGGGTAAGGAGAATGTGGTAGAAGATACATTGTCCCGTAGGAGGCATGGGGTATTAACAGTGGTTCTCAGTGTTGATTTGAGGAGTCGTATTCATAGTGCACTTCCATCAAATACTTGGTATAGAGAGGTCACAAAGGAGATTTCTTTAGGGAGGCCTTGGATTGAAAGTATATAGGAAATTAATTAGAGTTTGATGGCCTTCTTCATCATTTGGGACATATCTATGTTCCACCTTCAAATGGTCTTCGAGCATTGAATCTATCAGAGGCTTATCGTGCACCTCACTCGACACATCCAAGTGTCAAGGAGATGCATGCAGATTTGTGACAACTATATCATTGGGAAAGTATGAGGAGAGACATAGAAGATTATGTATCTTGTTGATTAGAGTGTTAGTGGGTGAAGGCATAGCACCGACATCCAACAAGTTTGTTGTAGTCGAACCTAATTCCAGAGTGGAAATGGGACATCATATCTATAGACTTCATCGTTTCTTTGCCGATGTCTTTGATGAGTTGAGACATTGGCATATTGTTATCCTTATAATTCTTAAGATTTTGTCATATTTTGATTTACATAATAGTAATGATGTATCAGAAGATTACTATATGTATTTCAGATGTTAGCCTGAACCTATTAAAACATGTTTTGTCTTTGCTAGTTTATTCCTGCAGCCATGTGATTTATTCTTGTTGCCATGCAGATTGTTTAAGGCAATATCATGTGTGAATTAATAGATGTACTAATTAATTAAAATATGTCTGTATGTTCTTGTATGTTATTTCTTTTGAACTGCAGGGAATACATGATGTTGTGGGGGAAGCTCTCCTACCCCGCCAGTTGCAGGAAGAGATATTTAAGGAGATGACTGAAAGATCGAACAACAGAGATACTGAAGAGCATAAGGAATGATAGGGGAGAAGTAATCACATGATACTACCGATGTCAAACTCAAGTGGACATCAGTGTTGTAAATATGTCCACGGTATGTTATGATCTGCATTTTTAGTAGCTTAACTCCAGCTATCTCCTTTCTCATTTAGTTATCCGCCTCTTCTCTTCGATGTGATCCATTTTGTTTAAAGTAGATGTTTTCTTTTTAAATAGGCTCTTCATCTCTTCTTAGAGGTTAGAAAGAAAAGAGAGAAAGTAGAGGATTTTAGAAATAAAGTTACAAGTATTTTTAAGTTTCTCTTTCTGTTGAATCATGTAATGACTTCCGAAGAACAAAGAATAAAAATATATTATTCTGAGAACTCAAAGTTGTTTTTGGGAAGCCTGGAATCACTCATCCAAGGGGGCTAGTGTTCCTATGTCTTTTGTTAAGATTAGTTTTCTTCTTTAGCTGCAGTAGACATTCTTGCATTGACTATTCCTGCAGCCATTGGAAATAGATCCACTGACAGTTCCTACAACCAAACCAAAACAGAGTAATTTCTGTTTATCAACATTAAACCTAGCTAGTATTGCTTGAATGAATTTATGTTAATGTAGAAGTTTTCCTATAGCCTTTCAATAGTTTCAATTCTTGCTTATCTTTTCCGCATAATGTTAGTTGTTGCAGTAATGCAGAGTAGCTGTTGCAGGAACTTAGTGCATATATAATGCAGACCCATTTCAAGTATTATGTCCCTGGGTTGACAATCAAATGAACACTAGCTATAGAAATAGTGACTTTATCAAGTGAATGTCCAAACTTCAGGTTGAGACTTCAACTAGAGTTATTATTCTTATTGTTGGGTTGAACACTCTTTACTCATCACGATGCTATTATGGTCACCATTGATAGGTTGACCAAGGTGGCTCATTTCTTCCTAGCTAGATCATCCTACATAGCAGAGTCAGTGGATCATCTTTCCATGGAGCAGATAGTGAGATTACATGGTATTCCTCAATAGATCATATCGGATTGTGATTCAGTGTTCACTTCAAAATTTTGGAGATCCCTTCACCATGATTTAGGAGTGCAACTAAACTTCAATTTAGTATATCATCTAGAAACAGATGGCTAGATGGAGAGGGTTAACCAGGTATTGGAGGACATGTTGAGGATGTATATCATGCAGGATCAACAGTCTCGATGGGAGGAGTACATTCATTTGGTTGAGTTTCCATACAATAATGGATATCATAGTTCGATTGGTATGTCTCATTTCCAGACATTATATGGTCGCCCGTCTCATACACACTTGAGTTGGGACAGATTAGAGGACATAGTACTTCTTGGATCAAAGATGTTATAGGATTTGGAGCAACAGGTGTGGTGTATTAGAGAGCATTTGGCAACATCTTAGGATAGATAGAAGAAATATGCAGATGCTCATCATGTGGATCATCAGTTGTTAGTGGGTGACAAGGTGTTTTGAGAGTGCGTCCATGAAAGAGTCCTATCCAATATGGAAAAGGCTCTAAGTTGGCACCTCGATTTGTTGGACCATTCAAGATTTTGGAGAGGATTGGTATTGTACCTTCTCGCATCCTTGATGTGTTTCATGTATTAGTTTTGTGGCCTTATTACCCTGATGTGACACATGTTTTGGATTTGCATTCATTGTAGGTAGAGGATGGGCAGCTTGTTGGTCCCAACTGGTGTTGAGAGGGGAGGGGTGAATCAAACAGTTTGTTCTAGATTTAAACTTAATCAAAACTTTTATTCAAACTTAACACTTATCAGTAGGCAGTATTAATAAGATATATGCACACATAAAATCAGACACACATGACTACCAAGATTTATCACGTGGAAACCCAAATGAGAGAAAACCATGATGTGAGTAGAAACTCACAAAATTTGTACTCTTCTAGAGTATTCCTGGTGAGAATCCATCCCTGTTAGGAGATTAAAAAGACATTGTTAGGTGCCACGCAGTTAAGGGATTTTCTTTAAGCCTTGTTAGAACCTTTACCCTGTTAGAGGTAGCCTTGTTAAAGGACTTAGGATCATCATTTAAGATGTCACCCGGTTAAGGTATTTTAAAAAGGGACCTATTAAATTCCACTCAGTTAAGGGATTTTACTATTATAGTTATTAGAAAATAACAAAGAGAATGATATGTTATAATAGCTACTCTTAGCTTAATCAGATCCAAATGAAGCTCTTCAATTTGACCACCAGTTACACTTGCTCTGCACTCTACTGGTGCTTTGCATTACACTTTCTCTTCACACTATCTGAGATCTGCACACTCTCTTCGCCACTCTTCTATTCACTTAGCAGTTTTTCCCTCTTCTCACTTTGCTGGATCACCTCTCTTCAAAATTACACTGCAAATTTTACGATCAAGCTTTTTGGTTTTTGCCAAAAACCTTTATACCATATTTTTCCAACACATACCTATTGATTCCTCAATCATTTTTCACCTAATATTTGGTATATTTGAAGTTTAAATATTTCCAAATCTTCCCCCACTCTCTCTATGCGCTCTCCATCAATCTTGCTAGCAACTCATCCTTTTTTGCCTCTGCAACTCATAATTTCACCAACCTCTGGGTCGTGTTCTTTATTTTTAATGTGAACCAGAAAATCCACACAAATCTTACCTTAACTAGTTGTTAACTGTTGTAGATTTCACTATTTGTTTGTTTGATGATATCTCGCCATGAATGACTCACCTTTGGTCATCACATCTAGCTTATCGGTCACTGCTCTAAGATTCTCAGTGGATAGAATTCTTCAACTTGTATCACCGGTTCACCTGTGTAACTCTTCATCTTTTGCCACCAGTTACTAATCATTAATCAGAGTGATCATCTATCTATCTAGAGTGTTCCGGTTGTGCGTAAGACTACTAAACTGCAATATGAGTCACCCCTTGTGACTGCATTATCATTTTATCTCCCAGTTTTAAGAAACTGATCTCAACACCTATCGGGTGCTTGATTGACCGGTCAGCTACTCTGTTTATTCTTCAACCGATTAGTCTTCTACCAACATACTACTTAAGTGTGTCAATAATGCATATTTTGGAAGCACTGAATCCTCCACACTGTTTGCAGTCATGAGTAAATCATTGGGCTTTACCACACCTCCTTGCCTATGAGCTTGGCCTTATTCATCGATAAGTGTTAGTCATCAATGACAATACTAACTAATGAACTGGTTGTGCCAACACCATTAGTTATGCCAAGAATTCCCCCCTTTGGAATTGATGACAACACTTAAAACTTTTCTTTTAGCAACCAGTCACTTATGCTTCTACTGTACTAATCAGCTGCTCTATTTGAATCTCCCCATCTTACTAGCTTCCATTCATGTCACATATGACTTCATCTCCTTTTATGTTCCATCTGACTTCACTCCCCCTTTGACAAAAATGCCAAAGGTGTAGTCTAGACATCCTATTTCACATACTGCAATGACTGCTCCCCCTAACAAGAGTAGTCCATAATCATCAATCCATATACATTAAACTTTTTAGGAAAATCATACCGGATTGATGTTGTTCCAATATTCACTCACCTTAGAGCATGTAGGGGAATTACCCCTAGCTTACCTTTGAGATGCTCAAAAGTATCCTTACATGGTGGCTTGGTGAATATGTCTGCAACCTATTCCTTGGTTGGCACATATTGCAGTCTAACT
The DNA here is from genome assembly GCF_030272615.1 of Cryptomeria japonica. Classification (NCBI taxonomy): domain Eukaryota; kingdom Viridiplantae; phylum Streptophyta; class Pinopsida; order Cupressales; family Cupressaceae; genus Cryptomeria; species Cryptomeria japonica. The sequence continues at coordinate 745,747,678 of NC_081414.1, read as the reverse complement.
TCTTTGTCTTGTACATGTTCCCTAACATAATGATATCCTATTGCAATATGCTTGGTTTTATAGTGCATTACCAGGTTTTTTGATATGTTAATGACACTTGTATTGTCAGAGTGTATCACCACCGGTTCAGTCACCTTTTCTTGGATACCTTTCAAGATCTTCTTAATCCATACTACCTGTGTACAGTTGATTGCTATAGCTACATACTCTACCTCAACTATGGATTGAGAGATACAATTTTGTTTCTTGCTTGTCCATGACATAATCCTATCTCCAAGAAAGAATGCACCTCCACTAGTTCTCTTTTTGTCATCAATGTTCCCTGCCCAATCTGCATCGGTGAAGACACTTAAGTTGAAATTTCCTTTATGTGGATACCAGAGACTATACGCATTAGTCCCCTTAAGGTATCTGAATATCCTCTTAACCACCACCATATGAGTCTCTTTTGGATTTGTAGCAAATCTAGCAACCAAGCCAACTTCTTGTGCTATATCTAGTCTACTATGCACTCCATACTGCAACCTACCAATCATGGATCAGTATAGTGTCTCATTCACTTTATTAGCCTCATAGTTTTTGGAAAGCTTGCAACCTGTAACCATTGGAGTTCCAACAAGTTTGGAATTTTCCATTCCAAAGGTCTTGAATATTTACCTTATAAATTGGGTCTGGCTAATGAATATACCATTCTTTAGCTGAGAAACTTGTGGACCAATGAAGAATTTTATTTCACATATCATGTACATTTCAAATTCTTTCTTCATTTCTTCTGCAAAACCTTTTCTCATTTCATCATCTCCTCCAAAGATGATGCCAGCTACAAAAATCTCTGCAATCAAATGTTTTCCTTCTTTTCCATTCTTCAAATACAAGTTACTTTTGTCACTGGTTGTCATGAACCCTATACTTATCAGGTATGAGTGCAGTCTCTCATACCAAGCTCTTGGTGCTTGTTTTAGCCCATACAGAGGATTTTTTAGCTTACATACCATATCTCTTCCATATTTTGAAGCAAACCCTTCCAGTTGCTCAATGTGCACTTCTTCCTCTAGAACACCATTCAAGAATGCCTATTTGACATCCATTTGGTAGACCTTAAACTTCCTGTAATTAGCATAAGCAAGCAAAATTCTGACCCCTTTCAGTTTGGCCACTAGTGCAAAGGTCTCTATGTAATCCAACCCTTCTTCCCGTGCATACCCTTTGAAGACTAACCTTGCTTTGTTTCTTACTACTTGACCGGTTTCATCCATTTTGTTTCTGAATGCCCACTTGGTGCCTATCACATTTTTGTTCTCTAGTCTGGGTACAAGGGTCTAGTTTCATTTTTCTCAATCTGCTCCAGTTCTTCATCCATAGCCTTGATCTAGTCTTCATCTTTTAGAGCCTCCTTTTCTATTTTCGGCTCAATTTTAGAGAACAGACATGTACTCTCCCTTTCTTTTCTTCTAGCCAATACTTCTGCATTTTTTCCACCAATAATATTTTCTGCAGGATGATTGTTTCTGACATACCTTGGTTATACCGGTTCATTTCTTGGATCTTCTTCTATTGGTTGTGCAAGTTCTACTTCACATGTTTCCTCATTTGCAGCTACATTAGGATTCTCTGCAGTAGGTTAGATTGGTATAGTGTAATCGAATCCTTGATAGTTCTGTGGTTCACTCTTGTTGTCCTGTTCATTTTTCTCAAAGAACTCATATACTTTGACATTTTCACTCTCCACAATCTTACCGGTCCTTTTGTTCAAATATCGGTATGCTTTAATCTTTATGGAGTAACCTAAGAAGGTTCCTTCATTACTCTTAGGATCAAACTTTCCAGATTACTCATCCCTCTTGATTTAGCACCTGCTTCCAAATACCTTGAAGTAACTCACATTGGGTGAGTATCCACACCATAATTCATATGGAGTCTTATTTGTCCCCTTCTTCACTTGTATCCAGTTCAAGGTATACACAACATTACTCACTACTTCTCTCCAGAAGATATGTGGAATATCCTTTTGTATCATTAGAGTCCTTGCACAATCAATTAGAGTTATGTTTCTTCTTTCAACAACTCCATTTTGTCGAGGTGTTCTGGGAGTAGACATCTGCCTCATAATCCCCTATTCTTCACAATAATTTATAAACTCTTGAGAGGTCAACTCTCCTCCTCTATCCAATCTCAAACATTTCAGACTCTTACTAGTTCCTCTCTCCACTCGAGCCTTGAAGACCTTAAACATGTGAAAGGCTTCAAATTTTTCTTTCAAGAATATAACCCACATCATTCTTGAGAAATCATCTACAAACAACATGAAGTACTGGTCCCCATAGAAACTCTTAGTCCTCATAGGAACACACAAATCTATATGCACTAATTCCATCACATTCTCAGAAGAATAAGATTTTTTGCTGAAACTAGATCAAATCAACTTTCCTAGTTGACATTCTTTGCAAATAACATTCTCAGGTTTGATAATGTCAGGCATACCGCTGACAAACTTTATTTTACTAACCTTTGCTATGCTATCAAAATTAACACATTTTACTAACCTTTGCTATGCTAACAAAATTAACATGACACAATCTTTTGTGCCACAACCAACTGTCTTCTACCTTTTCCATTAGGCAACTTCCTATAGTGGTGTCTAGGTAGAACATATTACCTCTAGTTTGTTTACCGGTAGCAATTATACCTCCTAATTTATCACTTATTTTGCATACTCCTTCATTAAACTCCAACCGATAACCCTTATTGTTAAGTTTTGCAACACTTAAAAGATTATACTTTAGCCCTTCTACCCAATAAACATCTTCACAATTGGTTTTATGATTTAGGGCTATAGATCCCTTACCTTTTACTATACATGGAGCATCATTGTCGAATCTCACCAATCCTCCATCAAAGACTTCCATGCTGAGGAATTTTGTCCTGTCACCAGTCATGTGGTGAGTGCAACCACTATCAATTACTCAGTCTCCACACTAGTTTGAACTGGAAATCAGTGCCATATCACTTTCCTCTATGCTATCTTCCTTGACCACTACAAATGCAATCCCTTCTCCATCAGATCCTTCTAATTCTTCATCAATAACACCTTCTACAAGATAACACTCCTTTCTCTTCTCTTTGTATCTTCTAAATTTATCCTTCCTATCATTGTCAGGACATCTGGATGCAATATGACCTATTTTATTGCATGAGAAACACTTCAAGGGTAGTTTACCTCTGTATTTCCATTTTCCTCTTGGAAACCTTCTTGTTATTAGAACTTCAAGCTCATCTTGTTCCTGTTCTTCAGATAACAAGTTGTCATATTCACGAGAATGACCGGTTCTTGTAGTAGAACTACTTTTGGTTTCTTTTCTTCTCATTATTGGTGTAAGTGTCATGGAAGGTTCGAAGGCAACATAAATCTTTGGCATATTATTATCATAGTTTCTCATTTCAAAGGCAGTCAACTTATCGATTAGGGAGTCAAGTGTAACATTGACTGTTCCAAAATATCTGAGTTCCTGAATTGTGGAAACCCTTATCGCATATTATGGTAGAAAGGTTTTCAAGATTTTGCTGACCATATCATCTGCTTCAAGTTTTCCTCGAGCACTTCTGATGGAATTTACCACATCCTTTATTCTTTTGTTGTATTGTTCTATATTTTCTCCTTCTTGCATCCTCATCTCATCAAATTTGCCTTTTAAATAGTCCACCTTAACCTTTTGCACATGAGGATCTCCTCCATAAACAGTCTTCGGCTTATTCCACATCTCATAGGCTATTTTCAAATCTTGAACCTCAACATACTCATTATCTGATAGAGTACTAACAATCACATCCATAGTTGCAGTGTTATCTTGGCTCTCTTTGATCTGATTTGCAGTGAGAAACCGTATAGGTTCATTGTATTCTATGCTTACATGATTCCAGTATTGATCTCCTAGAGTTCTTAGGTAGAGCTTTATTCTACCACACCATAATGTGTAATCCTCCTTAGATAACTTGAGGCCTTCCTTTCGCATCATCTTGTATCTTTCCTTAAGCTACCAAGCTCTTCTGAATATAAGAGATGGCTCTGATAACAATTGTTGGTCCCAACTAGTGCTGATTAGTAAACAACATTAATAAGAAATATACACACATAAAATTAAACACACATGACTACCAAGATTTATCACGTGGAAACCCAAATGGGAGAAAACCATGGTGTGAGTAGAAACTCACAAAATTTGTACTCTTTTGGAGTACACCCAGTGAGAAGACATCCCTCATAGGAGATTACAAAGACATTGTTAGGTGCCACCCAGTTAAGGGATTTTCTTTAAGGCCTTTTAGAATCTTTACCCTGTTAGAGGTAGCCTTGTTAAAGGACTTAGGATCATCATTTAAGATGTCACCTGGTTAAGGTATTTTACGAAGGGACCTATTATAGTCCACCCGGTTAAGGGATTTTACTGTTGTAGTTATTAGAAAACAACAAAGAGAATGATATGTTGTAATAGCTACTCTTAGCTTAATCAGATCCAAATGAAGGTCTTCAGTTTTACCATCGGTTACACTTGCTCTACACTCTACTGGTGCTTTTCATTACACTTTCTCTTCACACTATCCAAGCTTTGCACACTCTCTTCACCACTCTTCTAATCACTTAATAGTTCTTCCCTCTTCTCACCTTCCTAGATCGCCTCTCTTTAAAATTGCACTTTGAAAATTTTATGATTAGACTTTTTGGTTTTCACCAAAAACCTTTATATCACATTTTGCCAACACATACCTATTGATTCCTCAATTAGTTTTCACCTAAAACTCGGTAGATTTGAAGTTGAAATATTTTCAAATCTTCCCATGCTCTCTCTATGCACTCTCCATCAATCTTGCCAGCAACTCATCCTTTTCTTCCTCTGCAACTCATAATTTCACTAACCTCTAGGTCGTGTTCTATCTTTTTAATGCGAACCGGAAAATGCACACAAATCTTACCTTAATTGGTTATTAACTGTTGTAGACTTCACTATCCATTTGTTTGATGATATCTTGTCATGATTGACTCACCTTTGGTCATCGCATCTATCTTACCAGTCACCGCTCTGAGATTCTCAATGGATAGCATTCTTCAACCTGTATCACTGGTTCACTGGTACAACTCTTCATCTTTTTCCACTGATCACTGATCATCAATTAGACTGATCACCTGTCTGTCCAGAGTGTTTTGGTCATGCATAAGACTACTAAATTGCAATCTGAGTCACCTCTTGTGACCGCATCATCATTTCATCTACCATTTTTAAGAAACTGATCTCAACACCTATCGGGTGCTTGATTGACCAGTTAGCTACTTTGTTTATTCTTTAACCAATTAGTCTTCTACCAACTACTTAAGTGTGTCAATAATGCATATTTTGGAAGCACTGAATCCTCCATAATGTTTGCAGTCATGAGTAAACCATTGGGGTTTACTACACCTCCTTGCCTATGAGCTTGGCCTTATTCACCGATAAGTGTTAGTCATCAATGACAATACTAATTGATGAACCAGTTGTGCCAATACCATTAGTTATGCCAACACAACTTTCTCTGGAGCCCATATGCATTCTTAGCACCGGGGGCTGACCCTCAGGGGTCAAGACGTAGAGTAGGTAAGGGTCCAATGGAATCCCAATGATGATTCTTCATCGACTTGGGAGGATGCTGCACAGATTAGAGAGTTGTACCCCTATTTGTTCTCAGGCTTCCAGGAGTATGCCTAGGCAAAGAGGGGGAGGATGTGGTGTCCCTCCTAGACACATTGCATTTTGATTTGTGTTCTCATAGACCCATTTAGACTTATGATGGTTATGTGGATGGTTATTTATGACTCTTCTGCTATTTTAGATGGTATCATTGATGTTAGGACTTATGTAGATTTATTATTATTCAATATGACTCATCATGTTTTGGAGATTATGTGATTGATGATGCAAGACCTATTATATGATATGTGGCATTTTGATGATTCTCATGGATGTTGGTACATAGTATCACCTAGATGGATGGATTTATATGATTCATGGATTTATATGCGATCATTGATTATGTGGATTATATTACTTATGATGATACTAACCCTATTTAACGATGATGTTTCTATGTGATGTTTTGATGTTATATTATATGATTATCTTCGTGAGTAGAGATAATGCCATATTAGTCATTGCGAGCGGGATATGTCATTGTGATTCTCTATCACTTGTCTATTTATTATGCTGTATATGTATTGTATATGTTTTGTTGGTGTTTGATGCACGTTTGTAGGTACTAGATATCAAATCCATCTGGCTTCAGAGGTCTAATCATGTCTTTATCCCAATGGCAAGTTGTCGGGGATGACATAGTTTCCCTCACACACTCAAGGTCTAAGATGTGTACCTTGTCGATTGTGCCAGGACATAAGTCGAGGCTAGATTCTTGTGTTATGTTTTTTGCCTTAGTGTAAGATTATTGGAGTCTATTCTTATTTATTTGGGTAATGTGATTATTGTCTAGTTATTTGATTATAGATATTTATTTGATTATTTTAGGATGATGATTTCATTGTGAGATTTTATTTAAACCAATTAGGATTAATTTAATTGGCTTATTGATTTATTAATTGGTTTAATTATTATGTATTCTTGAATTATTAATCATCTATTTATTTATTGATGAATTATTTATTTAAATTGATTATTGAAGAGATTGAATTGTGTTAATGATTTATTTATTTATTTATTTTATTTATTATTGTTTTGCTTTATTCAATTTATTTATTATTATTGGTTTTGGTTTATTGGCTTTATAAAATTATTTATTGGTATTTGTGATTTAATTCTATATTTTTAATTGAGGGTCCTATTTTTAAGGCCTTATTCATTTAATCTATTTAATTGATTTTTGGGGTAAAGAATTATTATTGAATGTTTTATATAAATGTTATAATATCGATAATTGCATTTGTAATTTTTTTACCTACCAATACATGTGATTGGTTGAATTTCAATTGGTAGGTAAATTATATTTGATAAATAATATATCCCTCGAAACTATACAAGTTAGGTATAATTTATGATTTCTGTAATATTTTGATTGGTCAGCTTGTATTATGGTTTTGAGTTTAATTTTTGTATTTATCCGACTTTTTGTGTATTGACGGGGGTTGGAAAAATTCAGGGAGCTTGAAGATTTTATTTTGGAGACCTTACATTTAGTTTTGGATTCGATTGTTGAAGGATTTTTGTTAGATTTTGGATTGCGCCCTCAGATTTCTTCTTGTTTCTTCTTTCTCCAGGTTGTTTCACTTTCCGACACTCAACATTTTGATTATAGAAAGATTGTTTGTTGTGTTTTGAAAAGATTTCTTGGGGAGAATGGATTTTTTATTTGCAAAAGTTTGATTGCTTTTTGTTAGAATATTGATTGAGGGGGATTGCATTCCAATGTTTCTATTTTCTGGAAATTGTTCTGTCGGAAGTAAATTTGTGTATTCTTTGTGTCTGATTATTATTTTAGCTCCTGTGAATGTTGAACCTTGATCTAAGATTGAAATTGTATATGCCATTGTATTGATTGCTTAATCCTCCTTTGTTATGAAACTATTTGGGTGTCTTGTTCCATGTCTTTGGGGTGAGAGTTCTATGAGACTCTATGTGCTTGCATAGTTGAATGTGTAGACACTTCCAACCACTTTCAAAGGCTGCAATTTAACCTTACAATAATTTATTGAGTCTCCTTATGGTGTTTGCAACTTTATTCTCTCTCTCCCTTGCGATTTTAGCTCTCTGTGACTCATATTTAACTCAGTGGGAGAAATTTTTGCTCAATGTTTTCCTTTTTATGTGTATGGAACTTTGAAATTTTTTATCCCTCAATGATGTTTTCATCCTATAGGCCCTTTGAGTTGGTCATGAGTGTCATTTTTGAACCCTTTGCTCATCTAGGCAAGTGCCCTATCCGTATGAGTAGTTGTTACTATATTTTTTACTCTTTTCCTAAAAGCACTACACGAACACCCAAAACTGCTACTGTTTGGACCAAGGGTGCTACCCTAGATACTAGGGACACTAAACTACATACCAAGAGTGCCTTTGTTCATACTAGGGGTGCCAAGCAATGTGCCATGGGTGCAAGGGTCCTAAAACTGCAGATGCAGGCATACTTACCTAAAACACCATCTGGGAGACCCAGAATGCTATACTATGAACCATAAAATCTCTAATAAGTACCATAAGCACTAACATACCTACCAAGGGCACTAATCTAGGAGCCAAGGACACTTCATTGTCCCAAGGGACTCTGAAAGTCAGTTTTTAGCTTGTTTTGTGTATTTTTGGATTGTGTGAGTACTCTAGAGGTTTGTGTTGTTTGTATTAAAATTCTTAGAGTTTCTTATGATGTGTTTTGATCCATTATGATGTTTCTTGTGCTTCGATAAGAGGAATCATTCCTTACTATTGAGGTGTTTCATATTGGATATGTTGCTCCGACGAGAGGGAGAATTTCCATTATTGAGGGATTGATAGTATGGCTCTAGTAGGATGTGTTATGCCTCACTATTAAGGATTTGATGTGATTTTGATCTCTTCAATATATTTTATTCAAGATTGTCTTGTCCTTTATGATGATTTGGTGAAGGCTTCTTTCTATTAGTTTGGTGTTTGAGTTCTCTTTGCTTAGTTTGTGATCAGTATGTTGTGACTGCTCTTATATCATGTTTGAGCCTTCATGATGTTGTTTTATGTTTTATGGATGTTTATTTACCTTATGGTATTGTTCCATGGTTAGGGGAGTGGGATTTTGCATGTGTTGGACCTAGGTTATGAGCAATAGATATCTAGGAAGGGGGTCTAGACCTATGGTACCACATGAAGAGTTTATGGTTTAATTGCAATTGATAACACAATAATAATTGATTGAGGGTTGGGTATTTAGTTATACACATAATAAAGATTAAGAATATGATGTTGTATTCCCCAATTGGATGGACCTAGGGAGGTGGTTTTGGGATCCTGGATTTGGAAGACCGTCGGAGCGATATACCCGATCTCCCTTGAGTGACTCCAAGGTGGAGACGGATACCACATGAGGTTAGAATATGACGACACTCTACCCCACATGTGTCCATTTTCCATATTCCTTGTTTTTTTCATTATTCCTCTGGAGGTTTATTGCATTAGTTTAGCCGTGTGATGTACTTTTGTGTTGTTTTCTCATGTTAGAGTCTAGTGTAGTCATGTTGTATCCTTTGGTTGATAGGTGTAATATTAGGTCGTGAGTGTGGGTTGTAACCTTCTGTCATCTCCTAGCCCAGGGGGTGGTTCCTATTTGGTTCCGCATGGTCGATTGGTTTGATGCCTTCTTCCATTAGGATATTCCTCTTCTTGGATGCTAGTGTGTGTGGAGTGGATTCTTCATGTGATTATCCTTCAGAGCTGATTTCTATGTTCATAGAAATAATATATTGTATCATGATGATTTGTGAATGTAAAAGTGATTATGTATCTTTGTAATAGGAATCTATATGTAATTATACATGGTATTGTAATAGGACTTGATGTAGAGATTAGGAAAGTACCTTTATTATTACTTGATGTATTAGATTCTCTTTATGTAATATGAGTTCATGAGATCTATGTGTAAATAAAATAGAATAGATTATGTGTATTGGACTTTCATTTGTGATTATGGAATGAATTAGTTTCATTTATTCTTATTTGAGTAACTAGGAGATTATTGATACTAAATGGTTAAATGTATTTTAAGATGATTTCATAGAAATTACCATGTGAATGAATTATGCATATGTGTTAGTGTTGTTATAGATGCATGAAAAGTAAATGATTAAAAGATAATAAAATATGATCTTCTAGATAGATAAGTGTTATGTTAGAATGATGTCAAGTAGTGACATTTAGATGCCCTAGGGAATGGATGTGTTTGTAAGAATATATTTGGAGATATGTCGATGTTTAGAAAGAATTAATTTGCTTGTGTAAGATAGATTTATGGTTTAATACATGTGGTTTTATGTGATCATGCAATTAGTTGATGTTACATTGATGTATGGGTAAAAGTACAAACTTGTATCTCACTTTTATAAAGGAAAAGGCTAACAACAACAAAACAGTTCAACTTCAATGGCACAAAAGTGATATTTCTATTTACTATTTGAAGATGATGTAAACTAATGAAATGTGTATAACTGGATGAAGTTTATGCCTATTATTTAAAAAAAAAATTGGAACAAGATTGAGATGTTTTTTTTATTTTTTTAATTATTGAAAAATACTGCAAATCAGGGGTTTCACCTCCCACCACAAAACTATATGTAAATAATCTTGTTTTCCTCTAATTTTGAAATATGTTTTAGATGACATTTATAGCCAGTACAAAAAATAATAATTTGATTTCAATGTATATTTTCACTGTTATAACAATTCAAAGTCGAAGTTTCCTGAAATCGACAGTTTTCATCTTCCACCAGATTTCCCCTATCAAAACTATAGCAATCCCTAAAAAAATTATATATTCTTGAAGATGACTCTCTCCTCTAGTGTTATATATAATTTAATTTTTTTTTTGATATGATTTACTATTTTTTTTGTTTTTCCGAATCGGAGTCTTCTTGAATGTTAATATACCTACCTATAGTATTTTGTAATTTTAAACTATAAAAATTATATGTCAACATTCCTCACTCTGAGATCTCAAAAAGGGTATTTTTATTTTAAAAAAATAAAAATTTGATGGTCAAATTCTTAGCAGAACTTTAAAGTTCTACAAATTGGGGTTTTTTTTATAGTAGGCTACCATGTGGGATGCCCCATAGGTAGCCTCAACCGAGTGGACTGAGACTTAGTCGGCTGAGTAGGGATCTATCAAGTCCCCCAAGCGGTGGGATGCTCTGCGAGCAGTCGCATGGGGAAGCGACCCCTCGCTTCCCCACCCTTTCCCTCATATATTAATGAGGTGATTTTTTAATTTTTTAACAAAAAAAAATATAATTCATGAAGTCTTCAATTTTTTTTCTAGTTGGAAGTTGATTTTTTTCAAGTAAGGAGGTGATTTTTTCGAAGGAGGTGATTTTTTGCAAAGGATTTGATTTTTTTCTTAAGGAGTATTCACTTGCAATTTTAGGAAAGCAAATTTCAATACATTGTGTAATGGGGAATAAAAGAAATAGAGCAAAAAAATATGATTGTATAAGGGATGATTCAAAGAAAGTTCATACAAAACGCAATTAGGAGCAACCTGTTGATGTTGAAGAAGATCCTATTGATGTTGAAGATGATGCAACTGAAGTAGCGAAAGAAAGTGGTACTAGTCAAGGTATGAATTTTTCTTCTGTCATGAGAAATTTGATGGAGATGAACAAGGATTCAACACATGGTACCTAAGAGCACAATTAAATTGCATTGCAAAAAAATGTGGGAGGAATATTTTGAAAATAAAACTATGGTCGGGAGAGAACAATTATTTGTAAAGTTATTCAGGAAAGAGAAATGACTCTTGTTTTGGAGTTGTTGGGTGGCCATAATAGCAAAAGCTCAAGAGGTCATGTAAAAGAAACAATAGTTCAAAATTTGTAAGATGCATTGAACCTTATTGATACCTCAAGTTGGGGAGCTGATTCAAGTGCTGCACGTAGAGTGTTGATGACTACGATTTCTAGTAAGAGGTTGTCACATAAAATACAAGTTACAACAATTTCTGAACTACTGCATATATCTAGAAAAAATGTTCAAAGATATATTAGGAGGAGAAATATGTTAGATGAAAGCATTGAAATGAATTGGGTAAATATTTGTAGACTTCCTTGAAAAGACAAAAATTCTAAAGATGTAAGAAGACTGGTCATTAAATGTTGGACCATCCACTCTCATGTTTTTCCAATAGAAGGGACACTATATAGATGAAAGATGAAGAAACCAGTATGAATATTTCACATCCTAAATATTTTGTAGATACAACACAAAGTGAACTATTTGAACATTCAAGGAAGAATTTTCAGATGTGAAAATATGCTAGAGAATGTTTGAGAGGTTGTGCCCTTACTTTGTACGCATAAATTGTTGGTATTCTGGTATGGTTTTGTCATTGATGTCAACACCTACTAAACACTTATCAACTCTGGCACTTTGGAGAATCAGCAACATTCACCGGCAAGCAAGTGACTAATGCACAGTCACCAATATATGGTACACCGGCAGGATATAATGATCACCAGCACTTGGAATGGCATGGAAAACACATGATTATGTCGAAGACATCTTTTGGACACTTTGTCTTAAAGATTGGTTTATTGGAATATTTGTATTTGCATATTTGCTATTACCGGCAAATAGGTCCAGGTTATACACCAACAGGTTTATCTTTTTCAGATCAGCATGACACGCTTTGGAGATGATTAATTATTGTTGTAAATGCATTAAGCCGACATGTTCAATCATTTATTGCATCGGATATTGTTTTGTCTATAAAATATTTATTGTAATATCTTGTAGAGATGCCCTACTAAAATTGGTCCTAGGTTATGGTATAAATGTAAGGTCTTAATTGTAAGATCGATGGAGGAATGCGAAAAAGAATTGTGTGAAGGTATATGTGAAGATAAGAATAGCTATACATGCAGACATCATTTCAAGATTGAAGGAGGTTTTTGCGAAAGCATATCAGAACTACACTAGTACTGAATCTAGCATATGAAGATGCTATTTTGAGCAGTACATTCTTATTGGATTTAACCATCCAATTGTAGTCAGTGTGACTCCCATTTGTGTTTGAGCAGTGAGCTCTAGGCGATTGGCCTTTCTGCATGTGCAGACCCCACCGTGATTTTTCCCCTTACAGGGTTTCCACGTACAAATATTGGTGTTATGTGTTGTGGATGACTTTGTCTTTTAGTTTCATGCATTAATCTTTACCGGTATTGCATTTATCTGTTAAATCTGTCCATCGGTATAATAGACTGTTTCACTGGTATTAAGCAGTAATTTGATTAAGTTGTTTTTGGTTTAATATTATTAGACAACTGATTCACCCCCCCCCCTCTCAGTTGTCTCTGGGACCTAACAATTGGTATCAGAGCTTAGTCCTCTTTTTGCAGAAGCTTAACAGCTTGAGGAGATCCAATGTCTAGCAACTATTTCAGGAAGGACAGTCCTAAACTTGATGGAACCAACTATGGGATATGGAAGATCAGGATGGAGACACATCTGAACTGTATTGGAAAAGATATCTAGGAGGTTACAAAGAATGGCTATACTACTCCTACTACAAGTCAACCTAATCCACCAAATCTGACTAAAGATGAAGAAAATGATTGCAAGGCACGAGAAGCACTTCTGAGTGCATTATCAGATTAGCAAATCATGGGACTATCAGATAGGTCTACTGCTAAAGCTATTTGGGATCACTTGGAAACACTAAATGAAGGAGATTCCACAGTCAAAATTGCAAAACTTGAAAGCTTTCGGGTCAGGTATGAGAGTCTGAAAATGGAAGAGGATGAAATAATTTATTCTTTTATGGAAAGAGTAAATGAAATTGTTTTGGGTATTAAATGTTGTGGAGGAACCTTAAGTGAAGATGAAATTGTTTCAAAAGTTTTAAGAGGATTGCCACCGGCTTATAAAATGAAAGTTACTACAATAAATGAACTTAGAACAATGCCTAACACATCAGTAACTAGGGATTCATTGATTGGAAAAATATCAGCCTTTGAAATTGAGGAATTCGATCCTGTTGCTACTATAAAAAGAGACTTAGCTTTTAAGGCATCAACATCATCTACACAATCATTTAACAAATCTGATTGGAAAGCCTTTTATGCAAGAGAACTTGAAGAAAGCAGGAGAGAAAATGAAGAACTTGAAGAACTTGAAGCACTATTTGCAAGAAAAATGCCTAAAGTTCCAGTTGGAAGTAAGTATGAAGGTAAAGCACCCTTTAAATGTTTTAACGGCAATAAGATTGGTCATATGGCTTCAAGATGCCCTGATAGACATGCTAGGTTAAGAGAAGAAGCTAGAAGGACATACAAACCTAACCCTGAATATCAAAGATACAAATTCAAAAAGAATAAAGACAAATCTTGCTATCTTGCTGATGAAGGAGTCACTGATGATTCTGATGAGGATCTGACAGACAATGGATGGGTTTTTGTTGCTATAACAGAATATCAACTGGCACCTACTGTTCAACTGGTAGAACAGGCCTTGGCAGCTAGAATTGAAACTAAGGATGAATGGATCATTGATTCAGGATGCTCACATCACATGACTAGTGACAAAGGTAAATTCTTGAACTTTCAAGAATATAATCGCGGCTTAGTAAGATTTGGAGATGAAAAAGCTTGTCAGATCAAAGGTAAGGGTACAATATCTCTTGATGGTAAGCATAATACTGATAGTGTTTACAATGTTGAAGGTTTAAAGCATAATCTTCTGAGTGTTGGTCAATTAGTTGAAAAAGGATTTCAGTTACAGTTCAAAAATGGTAAATGCAAAATTATGAACAGAACTGATTTGGAAATTGCAACCGGTAATCAGACTAGAGGTAATATCTTTCATTTGAATAACAGTGAAAAGACATGCTTGATTGCACATATTGATGAAAGTTGGCTATGGCATAAGAGACTTTGTCATGTAAATTTTGATTGTATGGTAAAAATCAGTATTACTAAGGCAGTTAGAGATTTACCTAAAACTATACAACCTCACAACACAGTATGTAAGGAATGTCAATTTGGAAAATAGGTTAGAGCTACTTTTAAAAGTATTCTAGAAAAATCAAATAATGCTCTTGACTTAATTCATACTGACCTATGTGGTCCAACTAGAGCTAAACGTTTACAAGGTGATAGATATTTCATGCTAATCATTGATGACTATTCTAGAATGTGTTGGGTTACCTTTCTCAGAGAAAAATCAGAAGCACTTAGAAAATTCAAACTATTCAAAGCAATGGTAGAAAATGAGACCGGCAAGAAAATCAAATGTCTAAGATTAGATCAAGAAGGTGAGTTTACATCTAAAGAATTTAATACTTTCTGTGAAGTGAATGGAATCAGAAGACAACTATCAGCACCCCGGACACCGCAACAGAACAGAGTTGTAGAAAGAAAGAACAGAACTATCTTGGATGCAGCAAGAAGTATGTTGTCTGAATCAAATCTACCACATGTATATTGGAGAGAAGCAGTAAGTATAGAATTCTATACATTCAACAAAGTTCACATCAAAGGTGAAACCGATAAGACCCCTCATGAACTATGGTTTGGCATTACTCCTACTCTTAAATATTTCAAAATTTTTGGCAGTAAATGCTATATTAGAAGAGATAAGTATATTGGAAAATTTGATCCTAGAAGTGATGAAGGAATATTTCTTGGTTATTCATCTAAGAGTAAAGCATATAGATGTTTTAACAAAAGATTACAGAAAATTGTTGAAAGCACAAATGTAAAGATTGATGAACAATTCAGAGGAACTTCAAGGTATATGGATTTTGAACCGGCAACAGAAATTCTAACAAATGAATCTACATTGAACCCACCAGCATAGAATGAAGATCCAATTACATCGGTATCATCTGAAAATTCCACAGTAACCGAGGAACAACAGCAAACAAAGACACCCTGGTATGTAAGATTGAATCATTCTAAAGATCAGATAATTGGAAACAAATATAGAGGAGTTATGACAAGAGGAAGATTGGCAAATGAAGAGGTATGTCTTATTTTTCAAATTGAACCAACATCAGCTAATGAGGCATGTGAAGATAAATTTTGGATTAAAGCTATGGAAGAAGAATTAGAATAGATTGAGAAGAATAACACTTGGACATTAGTTCCCCGGCCTAAAGATAAAAATGTTATTGGAACCAAATGGGTATTTAGAAACAAACTTAATGAAGATGGTAAAGTAATCAGAAATAAAGCAAGACTAGTGTGTAAGGGATATTCTCAAAAAAAAGGAATTGATTATAATGAAACCTTTGCACCGGTAGTTAGAATTGAGGCAGTTAGATTATTCTTGGCTTTTGCAGCTCATAAGAACTACAAAGTATATCAGATGGATATTAAATGTGCATTTTTTAATGGAATTCTTGAAGAAGAGGTTTACATTGAACAATCTGATGGATTTTGTTTAACAGAAGACAAAGATATGGTTTGTAGGTTAAGGAAAGCTTTGTATGGGTTGAAGCAAGCTCCAAGAGCTTGGTATGGAAGATTAGATAAGTACCTTTTGGAGATTGGGTTTTCTAAAGGTAATGTAGACAGTAATTTATACTATAAAGTGACTAATGATGACATCTTGGTTATAGAAGTTTTTGTTGATGATATAATCTTTGGAGGAGAAGATGGATTATGTAAAGATTTTTCTATCAAAATGCAGCAAGAATTTGAAATGTCTATGATAGGAGAAGTAAAATTCTTTTTAGGATTACAGATTTCATAGACTGATAAAGGTATATTCTTGAGTCAAACTAAGTACTTAAAGGAGCTACTAAAGAAATTTGGGATGGAGAACTCTAAACTGGTAAGTACACCTATGACTACAAATGACAAATTATCACTAAGAGATGAGTCAACACCTGTTAATCCAACTAGGTACAAATCTATGATAGGAGGTTTACTGTATTTAACACAAACAAGACCAGATATTATGAATGCAGTATGTATTGTTTCAAGATTTCAAAGTAATCCTAGAGAAAATCATGAATCAGTAGTGAAAAGGATTTTCCGGTACTTACAAGGCACTACAAATCTTGGCTTATGGTATCCTAGAGAAGACAAATTTGAATTATGTGCATACACAGATGCAAATTGGGCAAGAGATGTAGATGACAGAAAAAGCACCACCGGCGGAGCATTTTTCCTTAGAAACAGATTAATTTCTTGGTTAAGTAAGAAACAAAGTTGCACATCTTTATCAACAGTAGAATCAGAATATGTTGCAGTAGCAACAAACTGTACACAGGTATTATGGCTTAAACAAATGTTAAAGGACATGAAGGTAAATTGCAAGGAACCTATAATTATCTATTGTGATAACACTGCAACAATTGATATAAACAAGAATCTGGTACTACATTCTAAAACTAAACATGTTTCTATCAAATTGAACTTTCTGAAAGAAAATGTAGAAGCAAAACAAGTCAAACTAGTTTATGTGAACACTAAAGAGTAGATTGCAGATATTTTCACTAAACCTCTACCTACTTCTCAAGGGGAGTAGTTAGTATAATAAACTGATTGGTATTTTGTATCTAAAAATGGTTTTTATATTGCTTTGGCATTTGATCTCAAAGGGGGAGAGATTAGTATGGAAAAACACAGAAAGATACATTTTACTCCTAGGGGGAGAGATTGTTTATTTTGGTTTTTGAACTCTGTAATGGTCTTTTTGGGAGATTGTTGGTTTTTGGTATTTGGCATTTCTATTTTGGCACTTTGATGGTTTTTCCATCTTGTGTTGCCATCAATGCCAAAGGGGGAGATTGTTGGTATTTTGGTATGGTTTTGTCATTGATGTCAACACCTACTAAACACTTATCAACTCTGGCACTTTGGAGAATCAACAACATTCACCGGCAAGCAAGTGACTAATGCATAGTCATCAGTATATGGTACACCGATAGGATATAATGATCACTGGCACTTGGAATGGCATGGAAAAGACATGATTATGTCAAAGACATCTTTTGGATACTTTGTCTTAAAGATTGATTTATTGGAATATTTGTATTTGCATATTTGCTATTACCGGCAAATAGGTCCAGGTTATACACCGACAGGTATATCTTTTTCATATCAGCATGACATGCTTTGGAGATAATTAATGATTGTTGTAAATGCATTGAGCCGACATGTTCAATCGGTTATTGCATCAGATATTGTTTTGTCTATAAAATATTTATTGTAATATCTTATAGAGCCGACCTACTAAAATTGGTCCTAGGTTATGGTATAAATGTAAGGTCTTAATTGTAAAATCGATGGAGGAATGCAAAAAAGAATTGTGTGAAGGTATATGCAAACATAAGAAGAGCTATACACGTAGAACTCATTTGAAGATTGAAGGAGGTTTTTGTGAAAGTATATCAGAACTACACTGGTACTGAATCCAGCATATGAAGATGCTATTTTGAGCAGTAAATTCTTATTGGATTTAACCATCCAATTGTAGTCAGTGTGACTCCCATTTGTGTTTGAGCAGTGAGCTCTAAGCGCTTGGCCTTTCTACATGTGCAGACCCCATTTATGTACACTTACTATCTGCAGTAGTATCATCTGATTGTGGGCAAGGTTTCCCACCGTGTTTTTTCCCCTTACAGGGTTTCCACGTACAAATATTGGTATTATGTGTTGTGGATGACTTTGTCTTTTAGTTTCATGCATTAATCTTTACCGGTATTGCATTTATCTATTAAATCTGTCCACCGGTATAACAGACTGTTTCACTAGTATTAAGCAATAATTTGATTAAGTTGTTTTTGGTTTAATATTATTAGACAACTGATTCACCCCCTGCCCCTCTCAGTTGTCTCTAGGACCTAACATAAATAAGGTACATGAAACTTGTTGTTGTCAAAATCATGTTGAGTTTCATCTATAATTAGAGTCATATAAAAAAGCTATGGCAGTACTTAATCCAGATATGGTCATCCCTGGAAGTATGAAACAATTTGTCAAATCAATTTTATGTGATAAATTAGAAGATTTAGATAACTTCAATGTACAATGCATAAAAAGTACATGCATTGATTGTGGAGATTTGCAAAAATTTACATTACAAATTGAGAATATTGATGTTTCAATGCCAGTTTTGTGGAAGAGATTTCAATATGAGACATATTGAACTAAGTCAGGAGATGAATCCAAAAAAATTGCATTGAAGGAGAGTGAATTACCCTACCTTGAATTTATGAACATATTTCCTACTATGATTTATCCACATATCCAACATTGTCATGGTGCATGATGGCATGCTAAACAATTTCATGATTCCAAAAATTGTTTTCCACTTGGTTGTATTCTTTCAATTGTAGATTTCTCTTAGAACTATACATTTGACCCTCAATCATAGATTGAAGCTCAATATTATCAAATGGCCTTCAATCTCCTACCTTTAACTCTTGGAAACCTATCCCAAAGAGATGTAATGCCTTTTGTGCATGTTAGGGGATAAGCTCCACTTACCGGTGGGAGGGGACGTTTGTCATCTCATTCAGCTTCCAGCATTGCACCAATATGGCTTCCCTGTTTGAGCAAGTACATCTTCAAATAGGCACATATGATCTGGTTGGGCACACTCTTTATGAGTCTTCTCATCATCTGGTGACTGCATCTTTATCCGATGGGAGCCCTATTATTTCACATCTAATCATCTAACATCCAACAACATACAGGTTGGCACTTCTGCATAATCTCACCCTGCTTGCCCACTTGTTGGTTGTCAACAATGCACTGCCAACATATCATTTGCCAGTTGTTATACCATACCAGTCTCCAATACATGTCTTTAACACAAATCAACACTAACTTATGTACCGGTGACTCCAATGATCATTATGTTGGATAACATTCTCTTCCTTATCGGTGACCTGCTATTCTAGTTGACATCAATGACACCATTACTGGTATGCATCAATGACAACACTACCCATACATCTTCCATACCAGTTGACATCAATGACAACACGATGCCAACAATAAATAAACCTGGTTTATCTACAAATAATTTAACCCAAGCCTCATGAGTTTCTTTCACAATTTCATTTACTCTTCCCACCATAAGACTGATATGACGATGTCTACTCCGAAAAATAGTTTTATCAGCAAACTCTAGACACTCCTGCATCTCTTCATCAGTTATAGCACCACAAATAGTTAGAAATTCCTCAATCTTAATATGCTTATCCTCCTCAATAGCCAATAACCTCCTAGCATCTAACTTATTATACAAATTTGTTGGTATTTGAGTCTCAATTTCAATTAAAGATTTCTTATATGTCTAAATATAATAAAATTGATTCCTCAATCTCTTTTTGTTCCTTATCATCCATATCACCATAATAGTGTTGTATGTTACTCAAAATACCATCCTTTGTGATCTTATCAATCAATTCAGCAACAGAAAGAGGAGCAATAACCTTTACATTTTTACCAGATTCAAGAGCAATATATAAATCTGATTTCTTCTTCCTACCAGGGGTGGGAGAAGACTCCTTGGCCAATTTCCTTTTCTTAGTAGGCTTCCTCTCCTTCAAAATTTTCTTTTGAGTTTCCAGAGGAGTGACTATGGATTTTTGTAGCTTCCCTTCCTCAGGCTTCTTCCTCTGAATCCTCATATAGATCTTAGGAATCTTCAAGATTTCTTCCCTAGTCTCAAAACTAGATTCAATAGCAGCAATAAATGTTTCTGGTTTCTTCCTCTTAGATAAACCCTTACCGGTTCCTACTGTCGGAGAAGCCTAAACAATTTTCGGATGAGATGTCTCTACCAAACCAATGATTTATTTAATTTTAGAGGACATCTTCTGGATAGCCTCTCCAACCTTCTTGATTTGTCCTTCCCTTTTCTTCTTGCCGAAATCAATCTTCACCACAAATTCCTTCTTCTTAGTTGTTCCAAATTTTTCTCCTTCTCATCAACCAGAGGATCTATAAGCATCTTGGCATAAAGGTCCAAGATCTATGCCTTAAATGCATAGCCCATCTTAGTAACCCAGATAGTTCGAGGTTGCACTGCATCCATCAAAGTTTCATCCTTTTTCATTATGAAGAATATGTCGGTAGAGTATTTATCAATAATATGCTTAAGGATCCTTTCCCTCTTCTTCATAGCTTTCTGAAATGACTTTAAATAACCCCACAAAATGGAGTCTCTGTCTTGTCCCAAGTTTCTCAATGCATCCTTGATTTTTTTACCTACCGGTATATCAAAGGACCACTACCTCTTACCTAATCCCAGTATCTCATTCAAAAATAAAATAATCAAATAGATAATGAGATTTCCATATCGGAATGTACCTTTCTTATATCCCTTAATCTTTCTCAAGTTAGAAATCAACTCATCACACATCCACTAACAAAGATCGTATTTCTCATTATCTTTCACCATCTTGTGTGAATAGAAAATAGAGGAACTTGAAATAGAGTTCAACTGGTTTAATCGAGCTACCTTGTATCCAATTACCATGCTTGCAAATTGAACAACTTTATCTTTGATAGTGCTAATCCGCATCGACTAATTGTCAGAGGTGGCACTAGTTAGCTTGTTCACCTCATTGTTCAGAATCTTCCTCCTACCTGGTGTTTGTCCGACCTCGGGCAATCTGGCGATGGAACAAATCACCTCATTGGTGATTTTATAGGGCCAGTCAAGCCACATGAACTTTCCATGGACTCGAATCAGCATACCAAATCATCTCATCCTCGAACTTGGGCATCTCCAGAATGTCGAGGAAACCCTGTTCCTTCAGATTTTGAAATTCTGGTTTAAGCAATCCATCCTTATTCAACAAAGTAGAAAGATACATTGATTTAATCTCTGATGAACCCAAATCCTCTAGACTGCAATGAATATATGCTCTCACATCTTCAACATAAAGAACTCCAACAAGAACCCTAGAAATTGCACCGATAGAGTCATCAACCTTTGCAATTTGAGGGCATTGTTTGAATTCTGGACGTGGAAGATCCTTAATATCCACCACAATAGGGATAAACACATTTGCCAAAGCGGGAGCAGATCCATAAGCCATTTTGATTTAGAAAAATAGTGTGAAACCAAGGAAAATACCTCACAACCAAAGCCGGTGAAAACCTTTAATAAATCTACACAGAGAATATTGGAAATCACTAGAAAATACTCTTAATTGTCTTTATCACCTTAAATTCACTATGCTTTTCTCTGAGTGTTATGTAATCAGAAATGAAGCAACTTATCTCTTTTAATCTATGAAACCCTATTTCCCATTGACATTATTGCATGTCGTCATATGATACCGGATACAAAATCCATTATCTTAGTGTCGATGAATATCTTGACTATCTTCACAGAGATGTGAAACAAGATTTCAGACCACTACCAGGGTCAATGCAAGATTTGACATTAATTTTTCTCCCCCTAAGGCTAAGGCCTTAGTTACCAGATAAGTTTCCTGTCGGTGCATGAACATTTTGCTCTATCGGTTGG